>NC_036839.1:35861144-35872101 GCF_002910315.2 Salvelinus sp. IW2-2015 | reverse complement strand
ATGTAATAAAGCTGTTCGCTTCTCTCTGTAGGTCCTCTCTTTTATATCTCTCTCTCTCTCTCTCTCTTTCTCTCTCTCTCTCTCTCTCTCTCTCTCTCTCTCTCTCTCTCTCTCTACTCGCCCCTTCTCTGTCTCTCTCTCTCTCTCTCTCTCTCTCTCTCTCTCTCTCTCTCTCTCTCTCTCCTCTCTCTCTCTCTCTCTAATGTCTCTTCTCTCCTCTCTCTCTCTCTCTCTCTCTCTCTCTCTCTCTCTCTCTCTCTCTCTCTCTCTCTCTCTCTCTCTCTCTCTCTCTCTCTCATCGCGCTCTCTCTTCTCGTGTACATTGTTTTACAATATCTAGTGTTTGTTTCCCATCTAGTGTTTTTCATCATGTCATTGTCACATTGCCACAATAACCAATAATGCCCATGGACACCATGATATGATGGCCTCTCTGTGACACTAGGAGAGGAGAGTAACTGATTCWTCATCAACCTGATCAATGTCCAGGCCAACAGACAGACAAGAAGAGGTCATTGGGCGTATAGGTTCAAAGTTCAACACTAGCTAAATCGAAGATGAGCCTGTGACCATATATGTCGCCTGTCTGTCGGATGATGATAGGATAGCCTTATATGGCCAACAGCTGACCTGACAGCTCACACGTATTACTGACTGTGTCATGACAACCAGAGATTATGCCCCTGAGTACATAGGCATCAGATAGCAATTAAAGTCAGTCATGTGCTATACATACACAAAGTTAACAAGAAAGTGTGTGTGTATGTGCATGTTTTCCCCCCACCCTGGCAGTGTCCGTCGTGGGCCACCTGGATCTTGAGGCCGGTGAGACATGCGTCTCGGTGGAGCTCACAGTGGTTGCGGTATGTCTTACCGTTACTGCCACACACTGAACGCTTGTGGGGCTTACAGCTCTAGAGAGAGAGAGAAGGGTAGAGAGAGAGAGAGACAGAGAGAGATCGAGAAGGTGGGTGGGAGGAGAGAGGGAGAGATAAAGAGAGAGCGACAACAGGGAGAGGGTGGGAGAAGAGAGAAAGAGATAAATAAGAGTCTTAATAAAAAGATCAGGCATCTTAATGACCCTGAATAAAAAGATCAGCCATTTCTTAATGACCTTGAATAAAAAGATCAGCCATTTCTTAATGACCTTGAATAAAAAGATCAGCCATTTCTTAATGAAAATGTCCATATTTTTTGTCCATTAAAATAACATCAAATTGATCAGAAATACAGTGTAGACATGGTTAATGTTGTAAATGASTATTGTAGCTAAAAGGCTAATTGATCATGAGAAAGCACTTTTGCAATTATGTTAGCACAGCTGAAAACTGTTGTTCTGATTAAAGAAGCAATAAAACKGGCCTTCTTTAGACTAGTTGAGTATCTAGAGCATCAGCATTTGTGGGTTTGATTACTGGCTCAAAATGGCCAGAAACAAAGAACTTTCTTCTGAAACTTGTCAGTGTATTCTTGTTCTGAGAAATTAAGGCTATTCCATGCGAGAAATTGCCAAGAAACTGAAGATCTTGTAAAACGCTGTGTACTACTCCCTTCACAGAACAGTGCAAAGGGGCCTCGGTGCACAACTGAGCAAGAGGACAAGTACATTAGAGTGCCTAGTTTGAGAAACAGACACCTCACAAGTCCTCAACTGGCAGCTTCATTAAATAGTACCCGCAGAACACCAGTCTCAATGTCCACAGTGAACGGGATGCTGGCCTTCAAGGCAGAGTTGCAAAGAAAAAGCCATATCTCAGACTGGCCAATAAAAATAAAAGATTAAGATGGGAAAAAGAACACAGACACTCGACAGAGGAAGAAGCTGTAAGATGGCGCCGGAGAGGAAGGCAGACGTTTTACAACCTATTGTGTTTTTTTGTTTGTTTATTTGCGTTGTTTGTAACTTWAAAAAAAAACGTATTTTGTACATAATGTTGCCTCGGTCTTATGACCGAAAATAACTTCTAGACATCAGGACTGCGATTACTCACCACGGACTAGCATAATCCTTTTTTTCGTTTCATGACTCTGACGAGCCCGATGCGAAGAATATACTGCTTTCTTGGGAACAGGCCCAGATCCCTGCGATTTGCGTAAGGAGGAGGTGGTGAAAAACTTCCACTTCCTTCCATTCTGCTAGCAAACGTGCAATCTTTGGAGAATAAAATCGACGAGCTACACAAAAGATTAAACCACCAACGGACATTAAAAACTGTATAATCTTATGCTTCACGGAGTCGTGGTTGAATGACAAAACTATCAACATACTGGTTGATACACACTATAACTGCAGGATAGAACAGCGGTGTCTGGTAAGACAAGGGGCGGAGGACGATGTATTTTTGTAAATAACAGCTGGTGCACGATATCTAAGGAAGTCTCGAGCTATTGCTCACCTGAGGTCCTCCACCTCAGGTCACTGGGCAGCTCTCGGCTGTGCTTCCCTTTGTAGTTTGCAATGGTTTGTAAGCCTTGCCACATCCGACGATCATCAGAGGCGGTGTAGTGCGATTCAATCTTAGTCCTGTATTAACCTCTCTTGGGTAGGGGGCAGTATTTTCACATCCGGATGAAAAGCGTGCCCAAAGTAAACTGCCTGTTACTCAGGCCCAGAAGCTAGGATATGCATATAATTGGTAGATCTGGATAGAAAACAAGCTAATGTTTCTAAAACTGTTAAAATAATGTCTGTGAGTATAACAGAACTGATATGGCTGGCGAAACGCCACGACAAACCATCCCCCCCCAAAAAAACTTAGCCTACCACTATTTTCAATGGCTGTCACTTTAATTATAAGGCAAAGTCCTCCCAGATTGTAGTTCCTAGGACTTCCACTAGATGTCAACAATCTTTAGAAAGAGTTCCAGGCTGGTTTTAGGACAAATTAGCCAGAAATTGTTGTTTTTCTAGGTGGCTCCCATTTTGGCTGTAGTGTTTCCAAGCGTGTGAATGAGAGCGCGTTCTTTGGTATTTTCCTCCGGTAAAGACAATAACGATTCTCCGTCTTAAATTGTATAGTTTATTTATTTATTAGGGTACCTAAGGTTTGATTATAAACGTTGTTTGACTTGTTTGGAAAAGTTTATTAGTAACGTTTGGGATTAATTTTGTATGCATTTTGAGGGAGGGAAACTGGGTGGATTATTGACTGAAGCGCGCCAGCTAAACTGAGATTTTATGGATATAAAGAAGGACATTATCAAACAAAAGGACCATTTGTGATGTAACTGGGACCTTTTGGAGTGCCAACAGAAAAAGATCATCAAAGGTAAGGCGTTTATTATATCACTATTTCTGACCTTCGTGTCGCACCTGCCTGGTTGAAATATGTCTTTCATGGTTTTGTATGTGGGGTGCTGTCCTCAGATAATCACATGGTGTGCTTTCGCCATAAAGCCTTTTTGAAATCTGACACAGCGGCTGGATTAACAAGAAGTTAGAATTTATTTTGATGTATTACACTTGTGATTTTATGGAAGTTAAATATTTATAATTCTGTAGTTTGAATTTCGCGCTCTGCAATTTCACCGGATGTTGGCCAGGTGGGACGCTACCATCCCACCTGCCCATAAGGAGTTAACGCTTTGCCTGTTTGATGGTTCGTCGGAGGGCATAATGGGATTTCTTATAAGTTTCCTGGGTTAGAGTCCCGCTCCTTGAAAGTGGCAGCTCTATCCTTTAGCTCAGTGCGGATGCTGCCTGTAATCCATGGCTTCTGGTTGGGGTATGYACATACGGTCACTGTGGGGACGACGTCATCGATGCACTTATTGATGAAGCCAATGACAGATGTATTGGTGTATTCCTCAATGCCATCGGAGGAATCCCGGAACATATCATTGTCTGTGCTAGCAAAACAGTCCTGTAGCTTAGCATCTGCTTCATCTGACCAGTTTTTTATTTATTTTGGTCACTGGTGCTTCCTGCTTTCATTTTTGCTTGTAAGCAGGAATCTTGAGGATAGACTTATGGTCAGATTTGCCAAATGGAGGGCAAGGGAGAGCTTTGTATACGTGTCTGTGTGTGGAGTATAGGTTGTCCATACTTATGTCATGCAATAAAATGCAAATTAATTACTTAAAAATCATACAATGTGATTTTCTGGATTTTTGTTCAACTTCACAGTTGAAGTGTACCTATGATAMAAAATTACAGACCTCTACATGCTTTGTAAGTAGGAAAACCTGCAAAATCGGCAGTGTATCAAATACTTGTTCTCCCCACTGTATGTGAGAACAGCTCAGCGTTCAACACCATAGTGCCCTCAAAGCTCATCAATAAGCTAAGGACCCTGGGACTAAACACCTCCCTCTGCAACTGGATCCTGGACTTCCTGACGGGCAGCCCTCAGGTGGTAAGGGTAGGTAACAACACATCCGCCACATTGATCCTCAACCCAGGGGCCCCTCAGCAGTGCGTGCTCAGCCCCCTCCTGTTCTCTCATGACTGCACGGACAGGCACGACTCCAACACCATCATTACATTTGCTGATGACACAACAGTGGTARGCCTGATCACCGACAACGACGAGACAGCCTATAGGGAGGAGGTCAAAGAGCTGGCCGTGTGGTGCCAGGACAACAACCTCTCCCTCAACGTGATCAAGACAAAGCCCCGTCTCATCGACGGGGCTGCAGTGGAGCAGGTTGAGAGCACATCAAGACAGTCGTGAAGAGGGCACGACAAAGCCTATTCCCTCTCAGGAGACTGAAAAGATTCGGCATGGGTCCTCAGATCCTCACAAGGTTCTTCAGCTGCACCATCGACAACATCCTGACTGGTTGCATCACTGTCTGGTATGGCAACTGCTCGGCCTCCGACCGCAAGGCACTACAGAGGGTAGTGCGAACAGCCCAGTACAACACTGGGGCCAAGCTTCCTGCCATCAAGGAGCTCTATACCAGGCGGTGTCAGAGGAAAGCCCTAAATACTGGCCAGCCTCCCTAGTCATAGACTGTTCTTTCTGCTACCGCACGGCAAGCGGTACCGTAGCGCTTCTACCCCCGTCTTGAATATACTTCCTATTCATTTTGCAACTCATTTCATGTATGTTTTCATGGAAAACAAGGAAATGTCGAACTGACCCCAAACCTTTGAACAGTAGTGTAGTATTTGTGTTGACTATTTACGTACTATTGCTCTTGTCTTGTACTTATTGTTAACATTGCATGGTGAGGAAGTTTTCTAGTAAGCATTTCATAGCACCGGTTACACTGTATACTGTGTATATGACCATGATTTGACTCACCTCTATACACAAGCAGCTGGGTTCTCCCTTCTCAGTGACTGCACACTCTCTTCCTGCGCCACAGAACACATTGGCACAAACCTTACTCTTAGTCTGCACCTCCTGATGAAAGAGAAAACACACACACACACAGCTTTGGCATTTAAAACTCACACGTAAGCACACTGTCAGCACTAAGGACACACGCCCTGGATAAAATACTGTGATAACATATATCAGACACAAGGTGGAACTGTTACACTATTCTCAGAGCCAGTGTTTGAAATAGAATCAGTGGTTTCAAACAGAAGGGGTGAGGTTCAGTGTGCTACTAAAATACTCTCCATCACGATACTGTCAGTTTCACTACAAAATCACTCTCAACCCCTCAGAAACCACAATAATACAACCAGCAAACGCACACACATACATAGTCGCGTGCATGCGAATACAAGCTCAAATCAAATCAAATGTTGTATCAAATCAAATGTTATTTGTCACATGTGCCGAATACAACAGGTGTAGACCTTAGTGAAATGCTTACTTACAAGCCCTTAACCAACAATGCAATTTCAARAAAAATACCAAAAAAGAAGAAGAAATAAAAGTAACAAATAATTAAAGAGCTATTTCTCTTGAAACTGCATTGTTGGTCATATTCGCATTGTGGCAGCAGGTAGCCTTGTAGTTAAGAGCATTGAGCCAGTAACTGAAAGGTCACTGGTTYGAATCCCTGAGCTGGCAAAGTGGAAAAATCTTAATATCTTTTGCAGGGTGACAGGTAGCCTCATGGTTAGAGTATTGGGCCATTAACCGAAAGGTTGCTAGATCAAATCCCTGAGCTGACAAGGTAAAAATCTGCTCCTGAACAAGGCAGTTACCCCACTGTTCCTAAGCTATAATTTTTTATAAGAATGTGTTCTTAACTGACTTGCYTACAGGGGGTACTGGTACAGAATCAATGTGCAGGGGCACTGGTTAGTCCATGTAATTGAGGTAATATATTAAAGTAGGTAGAGTTATTAAAGTGACTATTCATAGATAATAACTGAGAGTAGCAGCAGTGTAAAACGGGGGGCAACGCAAATAGTCTGGGTGGCCATTTGATTAGATGTTCAGGAGTCTTATGGCTTGGGGGTAGAAGCTGTTTAGAAGCCTCTTGGACCTAGACTTGGCACTCTGGTACCGCTTGTCGTGCGGTAGCACAGAGAACAGTCTGTGGCTGGTGTCTTTGACAATATTAGGACACCGCCTGGTATAGATGTCCTGGATGGCAGCTGGGCCGTATGCGCTACCATCTGTAGTGCTTTGCAGTCGGAGGCCGAGCAGTTGCCATACCAGGCAGTGATGCAACCAGTCAGGATGCTCTCGATGGTGCAGCTGTAGAACCTTTTGAGGATCTGAGGACCCATGCCAAATCTTTTCAGTCTCCTGAGGGTGAATAGGTTTTGTCGTGCCCTCTTCACGACTGATATATATAAATAATGGAATGAGCTACAGACAGCATGGACAGTATATGAATAGAAAAGGTGTGTATCGCAGTATTTTTTAATAAAAAATAAAAAAACTTTATTTAACTAGGCTAGTCAGTCAAGAACAAATTATTATTTTACAATGATGGCCTACCCCGGCCAAACCCTCCCCTAACCTGGATGACGCTGGGCCAATCGTGCCCCGCCCTATGGCGTTACAGTATATAGGATGAGCCATGGCTAGAATAAAATGCATATGAAGTGGATGAAACAGTATGTAACATTATTTAAGTGACCAGTATTCAATGACTATGTACATATGACAGCAGTCTCTAAGGTGCAGGGTAGAGTACCCGTTGGTACCTGGCTAGTAACAGTGACTAAGGTTCAGGGTAGGGTTATGGGTGGAGGCCGGCTAGTAGTTACTATTTAACAGTCTGATGGCCTGGAGATACAAGCTGTTTTTTCAGTCTCTCGGTCTAAGCTTTGATGCATCTGTACTGTCTCTGCCTTCTGGATGATAGTGGGGTGAACAGGCCGTGGCTCAGGTGGCTGAGGTCCTTGATGATCTTCTTGGCCTTCCTGTGACACTGGGTGCTGCAGACGACCTGGAGGGCAGGCAGAGTGCTCCCGGTGATGTGTTGGGCTGATTGCACCACCCACTGGAGAGCCCTGCAGTTGCAGACGGTGCAGTTTACGTATCAGGTGGTGATAAAGCCCAAAAGGTGCATCTGTAGAAGTTTATGAGGGGCAAAGACACATTTCTTCAGCCTCCAAATTTCTTCACCACACTGTCTGTGTGAAGTGACCATTTCAGGTTGTCAGTGATGTGCACGCCGAGGAACTTCACTGTGGTAGATGAAGGAACCAATCTATATTTTCAGACTGTCAGAGTATTTATCTGGTCAATATGGCAGTGTATTATCTCTGTTTTTTTGTAACAGTGTGTTATATGTGGACATATGACTGTATTATAAATTGTATTTTAATGTTTAAGGACTCTTGGAAGATGAGACCAAATGAGGACTAAAAGAGATCCTAATAAAAATCATTCCATTGTGGCTCTGTCAATGTTGATGTGGGCGTGCTTTCTCTGCTGTCTCCAGCAGTCCACAATCAGTTCCTTCGTTTGGTTGATGTTGAGGGAGAAGTTATTTTCCTGGCACCACTGCGTGGCCAGGCAGTCATGGGTGAACAGGGAGTACAGGTGGCTCCCCTGTTGAGAATCAGCGTGGCAGAGGTGTTGTTGTCTACCTTCACCACTTGGGGGCAGCCCATCTGAAAGTCCGAGATCCAGTTGCACAGGGAAGGGTTCAGACCCAGGGCCCTGAGCTTAGTGATCAGCTTGGAGGGCACTGTGGTGTTGAAGGCTGAGCTGTAGTTAATGAACAGCATGCTTACATAGGTATTTCTCTTGTCCRGGTGGGATAGGGCTTGTGAGATTAAATTACTTACATCGGCCATGGAGTCGAGAGCTGATGTCTTACTGGAGCGGCACAACTTTCGCCACAAACTCCCAGAAGACACTATTTCATTGCCATGACAATGGGTAATTTCCCTTTATATAGAGCACTGACAGGTTCTCTCTATCTCTACTTAAGTGAAGGTCTCTCACATTCACTACTGTATGTGGCGGCCGTTAGTTACCATGCCAGCCATGCTTAAGCTCACCTCAAGAGAGGACACGCAGGGGTGTAAACAGGAAGTGGCCAGTAGTAAACCTCAACCTCTGGGTGTAACATGACTTCACATCAGTGGAAGAACCCGGCCAACATAATGTGGTGATAGAGGCAGTTTTGGATGGCATGAGCAAAAGTGAGTGTGTGTGAACAGTAGAACTCTACCAACTGTATTGTGTAGAATAGATATGGTGTCATGCAGACACACACTAACGGTCTGAAAATCCTAAAGGATTTTGATTTCATTTTATTGGTTTCATTCAATCTCTCCATACTTTTCTGTTTTTCTGTTGCTCTTTATTTCCTTTGTTTCTTTAAATGTCTGCCTCCTCTCCCCTGAAACAAGGGCAGTACACTTGCCAAGTAGTTCACATGAGCAACAGGCCAGCCAATTACCAGCTGCCAAGCACAGCTCTGAGAGTAGCTTCACAGCCCTCCAAACTACCCCTTCTCGTTCTAACTGTGTGTGTGTTTTTTATTTTTATTTTTATTTTTATTTAATTTTTATTTTTTTAGGGGTGGATCAGCTTAATATTGCGGAAAGAATGTTGCTTCCAATGTAATTGTCTGCATCATTTCCAATCCCCCATATTTTTTGGGGTAAATATATATATCCATACACGCATGCATACATATACACATATATACATACACATACCTATATAGACATACATACTTTTTTAAAGAATATACCTTTATTATTATTCCCCGCAACCCTACCACCGCTCCCCCAATTGGAGTAAACTAATAAACACTTCTGCTTTTACCTTCAATTTATACATCTTATACCTATTTTACAGACACAGTCTACTTTATCTGATTTCCTTTCCGGTCTATAGAGGTATTTAAGACCGTATTAAAATCTCCCACTATAATAATAGAGTCTAGTGTTGCTTGTAGAGTTGAAAATTCTTATATATATTTTCAAAGAAGCTTGGATCATCATTATTCGGACCGTATAGGTTAACAAGCCATATTGTTTATTGTCCAATAACATATTTTAAATAATCCATCTACCTTGAGGATCTGTTTGGACAATTTGCACATTTGGATCAAAATTATTGTTAATTAAAACCATACCCCTTTTGAATTTCTTTGCCCATGGGAGAAATATATTTCCCCCCAGTTCTTTTTCCACAAAACTTCATCTAAAACGTTTGAATGGGTTTCCTGTAAACAATAGATATTATAATCCTTCTCTTTTAGCCAGGTAAATACTGATCGTCTTTTCTTATTATCTGCTAAGCCATTACAATTGTAACGGCTATACTTATTTCACCACTTACCATAATGAGACACACCTTCATTCTTTTAATCAGAATATATTTTTGTAAACGTACTATTAAAAAGTAACATAATGATTGAGTGTCTATATAGTTGTACCATGATATTTGCATTTCTACTAAGTAAACCTCCAATTGGTCCCTACTATTCCACCCGCTAAAAAGGCCTCATCTCGAGATGGCTTGTCATCCCAATGCCCGGCAGACCACCCTCGACCCCCTGTATCCCATAGCCCTGAACCGACTGGGATCCATTCTTTGAAAAGAGCATACAGTGCCATTTACCGAATTGAAGTAGATCAATTGGCCATATGCATTTCCATTGCCCTCACCTCGATTTGTATTATATATATCTGTGGACATCCTCTATTGTCCCTAACATCTTTTACTTCTTCCTTCGCAACAGTTGTGGGATACACACATACACCCACACACACTCAGCCCTTACCCCCACACAACCATAAGCTCACTTTCTCAACAATTGCACCATCCCAGAGCCCAACTCAAGATTTGGTCATGATTTACAAATGCACTTGCAGTTGCAGCTGCATGAGAAGGCCTGCAAGACCGCACAAAAAATGAGCAAAAATTGAGAGATTTATTTACCATTGTCACATCCTAGATAATGGAGGTCAAATGTACACCCTTATTCCTGAAACACCCACAATACGGCCACCCGTCATGACCATGTCCCCACGCATCTCCATATAGTCCGACTTTGATTTTGTGCCGCCAGGGCCACAATAATATACCCCCTCTCTGAATGTCCGAGTGTGACCCCCTCCCCATGGGTTACTGCAGCTAGTGTTGCCAGCACTGCCACTGCCTGGGTGGGGGCACCCCACCGGAATCCCCACCGGCTAGGTACAAGTTCGTCAAGGTTCTCATTAGCAGCTTTGAGAATTTCCTTGTATATTATGCTCTCCCTTTAGGGGGCTTTGGCTTTGCAGGACCAACCCTGCCAAGCAGGCTCAGAATCTTGAGGGGCAGTGCTGCTCTGGTCTCTGACCTCATTTTAGCTGCATACAGACCGCTTACAGCGAGCACATAAAAACAGTTAGGGACTTCTCCTTAGTATCTGGGTCATTCAGGTGGGTGTCTAGGGTATAGTGCCATGGACCGTACCATTAAAATAGGATAATAAATAATTGTAAAAAAATGTAGTTCTCCATGATAGGACAATAAAATAAATAAGACGTATAATTCATTATAAAAGTATATCCATCATCTGAACAACATTGCAAAGCCCTCTCATACCCGGCTCACAGCAATACATTGGCTCTGGGATATTGCAA
>NC_036839.1:35750730-35857462 GCF_002910315.2 Salvelinus sp. IW2-2015 | reverse complement strand
CTTTACATAGTTCTCTCTTGTTTGTTCTTAGTCCTTCCTCTATTTCTGTTGTCCATCCAATTTTATTTCCACTTGTAACTGTGCTATTTCACAAAAGCTCCGCACCTATACACATTTCACAGATCCCGCATGCCCTACATTGTTTATCCTGTTATAGTCCCACTTCAGTTCCACTCAACCCTCCCATCTATCTTCCAACATCATCCATTTCGGATTTTTATTTGCCATATATTTTTTCAACTGTGCTGTGGATGCTTCCAAAGATTTGAACCTTCCTTTCTCATAGCTTTCTAACAGATTGTAAATTAAAATAAACATTTTTGCTAAAATAATATTATATTATTATTGATTGGGACTGATGCTTTTTCAAATCCCCCAGTATTGCTATCTGTAGCTTAAAATCCTTATCATTTATCGCCCTTCCAGGTTTCCTTGGAGAGTTCATCAATGAGCTTGACGCCCTGATAAGTTCCTTTCCTGAGGATGGCTCACCTCTCACAGTTTTCTGGGTGACTTTAACCTCCCCACGTCTACCTTTTGACTCATTCCTCTCTTGCCTCCTTCTTTCCACTCCTCTCCTCTTTTGACCTCACCCTCTCACCTTCCCCCCTACTCACAAGGCAGGCAATACGCTTGACCTCATCTTTACTAGATGCGTTCCTTCCACTAATCTCATTGCAACTTCCCCTCCAAGTCTCCGACCACTACTTGTATCCTTTTCCCCTCTCCCTCATCATCAACACTTCCACATGCCCTACTCGGATGGTATCGCGCCGTCCCAACCTTCGCTCTCTCTCCCCGCTACTCTCTTCCTCTTCCATCCTATCATCTCTTCCCTCTGCTCAAACCTTCTCCCAACCTATCTCCTGATTCTGCCTCCTCAACCCTCCTTCTCCTCCCTTTCTGCAATCCTTTGACTCTCTATGTCCCCTATCCTCCAGGCCGGCTCGCGTTCCTCCCCTCTGCTCGTGCTCGACGACTCATTGCGAGCTCACAGAACAGGGCTCCGGGCAGCAGAATCAGGAGCACGTCAGGAGGTTACAAAATAAATCTCCGTGTTTGCGCAATGTGTGTGTGCACAAGCTGAAAACGTGTATACTCTGATTACACGGCTTATATGGGACAAAAAGATAGTTGCTGTGTATTTCGCAACTCAAACATAAGGACATTTGATGAAAGCAGTCTCACGCCTAAACTTTTGAATTAAGTGTGGTGAGCTAGTATCACTCCATTTCATTACTCACTCACTCAACTTTCCAAACATAGCAAATAAAATAAAAAATAAACACAAACCATACCATCCACACATACTGTGCCTTCTGTTTACTTAGTTTTTATCTTCACTATGTTGAATTAGTGCTTGTGTGTTCAATTAGTTATATGTGAAGATTTATAGAAAAGCTATATTTTTTATTGTATTGTTACAATCAGTAACCGGGCTTGAATTGTGTTTATTTCCCTCGTCTATGAGAACTTTGTAATTTTTAAAATAACCATGGAGTAGTCTTTGTGTCTCTGAACAACTGGTTATCAATATATAGTTTATCAACGACGAGACCTACTCGTTTCGCTTTTAATCTATTTTCTTTGAAAATTGGATACAGAACTGTGTGTGTGTTTGCGTGTGTGTGTGTTTTACTTTTCCAGCAAACACACCACCAAACAGTGTTGTTGTTAGTGTGTATTTGTTTGAGTTGGTGTGTCTTAGCTTTTCACCAAACAGGGTTGTTTGTTAGTGTGTATTTGCTTGTGTAGGAGTGTCTTACATGCTGACCAGACCGGACACATTGCGTGCGCAAGCGTCGCAAAATACATTTAGAAATCCATGTTATTCAATTATTGCACCCACACTGCTCGCGCACGCCAACGAGCGTCTGCGATGCCAAGGGATAAAATAGAACTCCTTTCTATTTCTGACGCAGATCGCGTTGAAAGTCCTGCCTCTCCCATCTCCTCRTTGGTTTATAGAAGCAGGTACCCACGTGCCATCTCCTCATTGGTTATACCCACGTGGGTGATTGAAAGACTAAATGTTTTGCCGGTTGTCGTGGTAAAAGTGTAGATGCCAATCACCATATAAGTTCAAAGATGAAAAAGCCTGGAAGGAGGAGAGATGACTAGAAACGATTCGGTTGACTGTTTTATGTGTGGATTAATTGTTGGAGTAGGACCTTGTGTATTTCAGGTAAAATAACAACTCAATGTTTATATCCCAGGACAAATTAGCTTGCAAGTGCAAGCTAACTAGCTTATTTGCCATACATGTTTAATGCTTTTCGACCTGTCCCCAAATTAATGTCATTGGTTCAGAGTTTGTTTTGATATTTTAACCTGCGTGTCGTGATCGCGTTTGGTGTAGGCAGACAAAATAAATGTATGCACGATAGCGCACGATGGCGCACGCGCGCAGCCGGTTTGGGTTCTGTGTTAGCTTTTCCACCGACCAGGGTTGTATGTTAGTGGGTATTTGTTTGTGTAAGTGTGTCTAAGCTTTTCCATTAAACAGGGTTGTGTTTATTTCTGGGGGGGGCTTTGCATTTGCTTTTCCACCTAAAGAACAGAATGATAGTCTGGTTGGCAATGACATTCACCCATTCCTTTACACAGCAGATCACAGGAGACTCCAAGGAGTACCACCACATTCCATGACTCACAGATGTACGCACACACACACACACAAGTGAGGAAAGCGGAGCAGAGTGGAGGCAAGCAAAGGAAGGAGCAGGGAATGAGAATCACACAGACCATGGGAATAGGCCCAAAGGAAAATACAGCTCAGACTCCAGATGTGGATACACCCTGTTTTAAAAACACACACACACACACACACACACACACACACACACACACACACACACACACACACCACACACACACACACACACACACACACACACACACACACACACACACACACACACACACACACACACACACACACACACACACACACACACACACACAAGGAATGTCTTCCAACATTGATTACACCTAAATGATCTCTCTCCTGTGTGTGTTCTCTGGTGTATAGTCAGATTGCTAGATATATATGTAGTAAAACTCTTCCCACATTGATCACAACTGCCAGGCTACCATGGAGGTCATAAGGAGGTTACGCAGCCTATTGTACTGTACTAACTGAGAGAGACAAAGGAGGAGGGGGCATAGAGCAAGAAACCTGGGTGAATGTCATTGCCAACCAGATCAAGTCTGTTATTTTGGTTGAAAAGCAAACACACACCCACACACACACACAAATATACACTAACAAACAACCCTGCTTGGTGGAAGAAAAACAAAGACAAGCACACACTAACACCACCAACCCTCCCACCCCCCCCCTTCCACACACACATTGCTTGAGTCATACTGTAATCCATCTTCAAAGCCCCCCCCCCCCCCCCGAGGGCTAGTAGAGTAGTATGGTCCATTCAGACAGTTAGCCAGAGAGAGGAGCTTGTTTAAACCTGCGTCTATCTGATAACCCCAGCAGAGTAATAGATGGGTTGCTGCTGCTAAGCTTAGTTTAGCTATCCTTAGTTTAGCTTAGCTTAGCTCCAGCTCCACTGCACCATCTCTCCAAATAAAGCCTGCAGAACCACCCTGACATTTTGCTAATGAGTGCTCAGAGTGAGAGAGCAGTTTTTGTTCCACCCGCTCCAAATGGGAAGTTGCTATGGTGACAGGAGATGCAAGGCTCAGAGAGAGAGACACGTGGGGGGGATTGCTCAGACCTAACAAGGGTCCTGGCTAAATGGCAGTATGCCACTGCACACACACACACACACACACACACACACACACACACACACACACGCGCGCACACACAACACACAGAGGCTCTTAAAATCTTGGGTAAAGTAATGAACTTTGTTAATTTGAATCAAAAAGGTAAAACACATTCTGTCCCATCTGAGCCAATAGCGATTAAGAGTTGTCTGGGTGTGATTAATGATTGGCTTATGAATGGGTATCAATCAGCTTAGGTCCTATTTCCACTACGAGACATGAAGGGGAGTATGAGGAGTGGTGAAAGAGATTTCTACTTTTCAATTCACATTACATCCTTCCCTTTCGTTGTGGCTGGCAACGCGATGTTCTTGGCAGCTCAAATTGACCGTAAATATCCCAGTAGCCACTAGTTAGTAAGCACAAACTATTTAACAATCCAAGCAACTTTTCTTCTAAAACATATTACAATATTGAATAAAGCAACGAAACTATATTGCACTCTTGAATAATACAACAATTCACAAGCATGTGCAGACAATTAAAGGGTTTATTTTCTTGCTAGCTAGCTAACTAACAATATTCTTCATGATCAAGTAATGTTAGCATATCAATAATGAATGTGTATTTCTCCCATATAAATATAAAAGTACAGTAGCGTTATCATAGTGTCATTTTTATCAAATCAAATTGTATTTGTCACATGCTTCGTAAACAACAGATGTAGACTAACAGTGGAATGCTTACTTATGGGCCCTTTCCAACAACGCAGAGAGAAACATGTTCAAATAATAGAAAGGTAATAACACAAGGAATAAATACACAATACGTAACGATAACTTGGCTATATACACGGGGTACAAGTAGCGAGTGGATGTTTTGTACATAATGTTGCCGCTACCATCTCTTATGACCGAAAATAACTTCTAGACATCAGGACTGTGATTACTCACCGTGGAAAAGCAGAATCCTTTTTCTCCTTTCACCACTCTGACGAGCCCGAGGCGGAGGATATACGGCTCACTCGGGAACAAGAACCTGACCCAAGTAATCTGCGTGAAGTGTTGGCGGAGAAAGAGAGACCGGAGGGCGGGCTGCCTTCTGAGGAGTCGGAGGCGATCGAATAAACCCCCACTCCCCTCAATTCTGCTAGCAAACATGCAATCTTTGGACAATAAAATGGCCGAGTTATTGTGAAGATTAAGCTACCAACGGGACATTAAAAACTGGAACATCTTATGCTTCACGGAGTCGTGGCTAAACGACGAAAATATCAACATACAGCTGGCTGGTAATACGGCAGGATAGAACAGCGGCGTCTGGTAAGACAAGGGGCGGAGGATGATGTATTTTTGTAAACAACAGCTGGTGCACGATATCTAAGGAAGTCTCGAGCTATTGCTCGCCTGAGGTAGAGTTTCTCATGATAAGATGCAGACCACGTTACCTACAGAGAGAGTTTTCATCTATATTATTTTTAGCTGTTTACATACCACCACAGTTAGAGGCTGGCACTAAGATAGCATTGAATGAGCATTGAATGAGCTGTATCCCGCCAAAAGCAAACAATGCTTTAATGCAGGGAAACTTAAATCTGTTTTACCAAATTACTATCAGCATGTTAAATGTGCAACCAGAGGGAAAAGAACTCTGGACCACGAATACTCCACACACAGAGATGCATACAAAGCTCTCCCTCGCCCTCCATTTGGCAAATCTGACCATAATTCCATCCTCCTGATTCCTGCTTACAAGCAAAAATTAAAGCAGGAAGCACCCGTGTCTAGATCAATAAAAAAGTGGTCAGATGAATCAGATGCTAAGCTACACGACTGTTTTGCAAGCACAGACTGGAATATGTTCCGGGATTCCTCAAATGGCATTGAGGAGTACACCACATCTGTCATTGGCTTCATCAATAAGTGCATCGATGATGTCGTCCCCACAGTGACCGTACGTACATACCCCAACCAGAAGCCATGGATTACAGGCAGCATCCGCACTGAGCTAAAGGATAGAGCTGCCGCTTTCAAGGAGCGGGACTCTAACCTGGAAGCTTATAAGAAATCCAGCTATGCCCTCTGACGAACCATCAAACAGGCAAAGCATCAATACAGGACTAAGATCGAGTCGTACTAAACCAGCTCTGACGCTTGTCGTATGGGGCAGAACCTGCAAACATTACAGACTACAAAGGGAAGCACAGCCGAGAGCTGCCTAGTGACATGAGCCTACCGGACGAGCTAAACTACTTCTATGCTCGCTTCGAGGCAAAAAAACACTGAAACATACATGACTGCACCAGCTGTACCGGAAGACTGTGTGATCACGCTCTCCGCAGCCGATGTGAGTAAGACCGTAAGACAGGTCAACATTCACAAGGCCGCAGGGCCAGACGGGTTACCAAGACGTGTACTGCGAGCATGCGCTGACCAACTAGCAAGTGTCTTCACTGACATTTTCAACCTCTCCCTGTCCGAGTCTGTAATACCAACATGTTTTAAGCAGACCACCATAGTGCCTGTGCCCAAGAACACTAAGGTAACCTGCCTAAATGACTACCGACCCATAGCACTCATGTCTGTAGCCAGGAAGTGCTTTGAAAGGCTGTTCATGGCTCACATCAACACTATTATCCCAGAAACCCTAGACCCACTCTAATTTGCATACTGCCCCAAAAGATCCACAGATGATGCAGTCTCTATTGCACTCCACACTGCTCTTTCCCACCTGGACAAAATGAACACCTATGTAAGAATGCTATTCATTGACAACAGCTCAGCGTTCAACACCATAGTGCCCTCAAAGCTCATCAATAAGCTAAGCACCCTGGGACTAAACACATCCCTCTGCAACTGGATCCTGGACTTCCTGACGGGCCGCCCCCAGCTGGTACGGGTAGGTAACAACACATCTGCCACGCTGATCCTCAACCCAGGGGCCCCTGATGGGTGCGTGCTCAGCCCCCTCCTGTACTCCCTGTTCACTCAWKACTGCACGGCCAGGCACGACCCCAACACCATCATTACATTTGCTGATGACACAACAGTGGTAGGCCTGATCACCGACAACGACGAGACAGCCAATAGGGAGGAAGTCAGAGACCTGGCATTGTGGGGCCAGGACAACAACATCTCCCTCAACGTGATCAAGACAAAGGAGATGATTGTGGACTACAGGAAAAAGAGGACCCGTCATGCCCCCATTGTCATCGACGGGGCTGCAGTGGAGCAGGTTGAGAGCTTCAAGTTCCTTGGTGTCCACATCACCAACAAACTAACATGGTCCAAGCACACCATGACAGCCATGACAGTCAGCTATAAGGTCTACAGCTGTTGTATTTGGTTCATGTGACTAATAACATTTGATTTGATTTGATTTAAGGGTACAAGGTAATTGAGGTAGATATGGACATATACAGTACCTTCAGAAAGTATTCAGCCCTTTTTACTTTTTCCACACCCTTTTTTCCACACCCTTTACACACCCTTTTTACTTTTTCCACAATATGTTGTGTTCGAGCCTGAATTTTAAATGGATCAAATTGGGATTTTTTTGTTACTGGCCTACACACAATAATCCATCATCTCAAAGTGGAATTAGGTTTTTGGAAACTTTTGAAATTAAGTACAAATGAAAAGCTGAAATGTCTGGGTCTATAAGTATTCAATCCCTTTATCATGGCAAGCATACATAAGTTCAGGAGTAAAAATGTGCTTAAGAAATCACATAATAAGTTGCGTGGACTCRCTCTATGTGCAATAATAGTGTTTAACAGGATTTTTGAATGACTACCTCGTCTCTGTACCCCACACATACAATTATCTGTAAGGTCCCTCATTCGARCAGTGCATTTCAAACACAGATTCAACCACAAAGACCAGGGAGGTTTTCCAATGCCTCACAAAGAATAGTACCTATTGGTAGATGGGTACTAATAAAAAGTAGACATTGAATATCACTTTGAGCATTGTGACATTATTAATCACACTTTGGATTGTAAATCAATACACCCAGTCACTACAAAGATACAGGCGTCCTTCCTAACTCAGTTGAAGGAGAGAAAGAAAAGTGCTGAGGGATTTCACAGTGAGGCCAACAATGACGTTAACTTCTTATGGCTGCAGGGGCAGTATTGAGTAGCTTGGATGAAAGGTGCCCAGAGGTGCCCATAGTAAACTGCCTGCTCCTCAGTCCCAGTTGCTAATATATGCATRTTATTATTCGTATTGGATAGAAAACACTCTGAAGTCTCTAAAACTGTTTGAATGATGTCTGTGAGTATAACAGAACTCATATGGCAGGCAAAAACCTGAGAAGAAATCCAAACAGGAAGTGGGAATTCTGAGGTTGGTCGATTTTCAACCAAGACCCTATTGAATACACAGTGGGATATGGATGAGTTTGCACTTCCTACGGCTTCCMCTAGATGTCAACAGTCTGTAGAACCTTGTCTGATACCTCTACTGTGAAGTGGGGCCGAAGGAGACAGGAATTAGTCAGGTCTATCATGACCTGACCATGCTCTGACCATGCGCGTTCACATGAGAGGAAGCTCTGTTCCATCGCACATCTGAAGTCAATGTAATTCTCCGGTTGGAAYGTTACTGAAGATTTATGTTAAAAACATTCTAAAGATTGATTCAATACATCGTTTGACATGTTTCTACTGACTGTTACGGAACTTTTGGACATTTCGTCAGGTTTTAGTGAACGTGCTTCCTGAATTTGGATTTGTTTACCAAACACGCTAACAAAAATAGCTATTTGGACATAAATGATGGACATTACCGAACAAAATGAACATTTCTTGTGGAAGTGGGAGTCCTNTTGTTTACCAAACACGCTAACAAAAATAGCTATTTGGACATAAATGATGGACATTACCGAACAAAATGAACATTTCTTGTGGAAGTGGGAGTCCTGGGAGTGCATTCCGACGAWGATCAGCAAAGGTAAGTGAAGATTTATAATGCTTTTTATGAGTWTTGTTGACTGCACAATTTGGCGGGTAACTGTATGGCTTCCTTTTGTGGCTGAACGCTGTTCTCAGGTTATTGAATATTGTGCTTTTGCCGTAAAGCTTTTTGAAATCTGACACAGCGGTTGCATTAAAAACAAGTGTATCTTTAATTCTATGTAAAACATGTATCTTTCATCAAAGTTTATGATGAGTATTTATGTTATTTGACGTGGCTCTCTGCAATTTCTCCGGATATTTTGGAGGCATTTCTGAACATGGCGCCAATGTAAACTGTGGTTTTTGGATATAAATATAAACTTTATCGAACAAAACATATATGTATTGTGTAACATGAAGTCCTATGAGTGTCATCTGATGAAGATCATCAAAGGTTAGTGATTAATTGTATCTCTTTTTCTGCTTTTTGTGACTCCTGTCTTTGGCTGGAAAAATGACTGTGTTTGTCTGTGATTTTTCGGTGACCCAACATAATCGTTTGTGGTCCTTTCGCTGTAAAGCCTATTTGAAATCGGACAATTTGGTGGGATTAACAACAAGATTACCTTTAAAATGGTATAAGATACATGTATGTTTGAGGAATTTTAATTATGAGATTTCTGTTGTTTGAATTTGATGCCCTGAACTTTCACCGGCTGTTGTCATATCATCCCGTTAACGGGATTGCAGCCATAAGAAGTTTTAAAACAGTTACAGAGTTTATTGGCTGTGATAGGAGAAAACTCCAGAGGGATCAGCAACATTGTAGTTACTCCACAATACCAACCTCATTTACAGAGTGAAAAGAAGGAAGCCTGTACAGAATAAAAATATTCCAAAACATTCATCCTGTTTGTATAAATGCACTAAAGTAGCACTGCAAAAAATGTGTCAATGCAATTAACTTTTTGTCCTCAATACAAAAAGTCCTTGCCGATGACACAACAGTGGTAGGCCTGATCACCGACAACAATGAGACAGCGTATAGGGAGGAGGTCAGAGACCTGGCAGTGTGGTGCCAGGACAACAACCTCTCCCTCAACGTGATCAAGACAAAGGAGATGTCCTCAATTGGAAAAATCCAATACAACACATTACTGAGTACCACTATGGGGTAGCTTAGTGGTTAGAGCATAGGGCGAGTAACTGAAAGGTTGCTGGATCGAATCCCCAAGCTGACAAGGTAAAAATCTGTCAATCTGCCTCTTAGCAAGGTGGTTAACCAACCCACTGTTCCCCAGGTGATGTGGATGTCGATTAAGGCAGCTCCCGCACCTCTCTGATTCAGAAGGGTTGGGTTTAATGTGGAAGACGCATTCAGTTGTACAACTGACTAGGTATCCCCCTTTTTCTCCATATTTTCAAGCATAGTGGTATTATGGGTATGCTTGTAATTGTTAAGGACTGTGGAGTTTTTCAGGACGAAAATAAACTAAATGGAGCTAAGCTAAGCACAGGCAAAATCCAAGTGGAAATCCTGGTTTCGTCAGTTTTCCACCAGATACTGGAAGATTAATTCACCTTTCAGCAGGACAATAACCTAAAACACAAGGCCAAATATAAACTGGAATTGGATACCAAGAACACAGTGAATGTTCCAGAGTGGCTTAGTTACAGTTTTGACTTAAATCTATTGAAAATAAATGGCAATACCTGAAAATGGTTGTCTAGCAATGATCAACAACCAACTTAACAGAGCTTGAAGAATTATGAAAATAATAAATGGGCAAATGTTGCAGAATCCAGGTGTGGAAAGCTCTTAGAGACTTACCCAGAAAGACTCACAGCTGTAATCACTACCAAATGTGCTTCCACAAAGTATTGACTCTTGTGAATACTTATGTAAATTAGAATAATAGTGAAGAGATCAAAACTATGAAATAACACATATGGAATCATGTAGTAACCCAAAAAATGTTGAAGGAGTTCCCACATATGATGAGCACTTGTTGGCTGCTTTTCCTTCACTCTGCGGTCCATCTCATCTCAAACCATCTCAACTGGGTTGAGGTCGGGTGATTGTGGAGGCCAGGTCATCTGATGCAGCACTCCATCACCCTCATTCTTGGTCAAATAGCCCTTACACAGCCTGGAGGTTTGTTGTGTCATTGTCCTGTTGAAAAACAAATTATTTTCCCACCAAGCTTAAACGAGATGGGAATGGCGTATCGCTGCAGAATGCTGTGGTAGACATGCTGGTTAAGTGTGTCTTGAATTCTAAATAAATCACTGACAGTGTCGCTAGCAAAGCACCCCCACACCATCACAGTCCTCCTTCATGCTTCATGGTGGGAACCACACATGCAGAGATAATCTGTTCACATACTCTGCATCTCACAAAGACATGGCGGTTGGAACCAAAAATCTCAAATTGGGCCTCATCAGACCACAGTACAGATTTCCATGGTCTAATGTCCATTGCTCGTGTTTCTTGGCCAAAGGAAGTCTCTTCTTCTTATTGGTGTCCTTCATTAGTGGTATCTTTGCAGCAATTCGACCATGAAGGCCGCAGTCTCCTCTCAACAATTGATGTTGAGATGTGTCTGTTACTTGAACTCTGTGAAGCATTTATTTGGGTTGCAATTTCTGAGGCTGGTAACTCTAATGAACTTATCCTCTGCAGCAGAGGTAACTCTGGTCTTCCTTTCCTGTGGCGGTCCTCATGAGAGTCAGTTTTATCATAGCGCTTGATGGTTTTTGCAGATGCACTTGAAGAAACTTTCAAAGTTCTTGAAATTTTCCAGAGTGAATTACTTTTATGTCTTAAAGTAATGATGGACTGCCATTTCTCTTTGCTTATTTGAGCTGTTCTTTCCATAATATGGACTTGGTATTTTACCAAATAGGGCTATCTTCTGTATACCACCCCTACCTTGTCACAACACAACTGATTGGCTCAAACGCATTAAGGAAAGAAATTCTACAAATTAACTTTTAACAAGGCACACCTGTTAATTGAAATGCATTCCAGGTGATTACCTCATGAAGCTGGTTGAGAGAATGCCAAGAGTGTGCAAAGCTGTCATCAAGGCAAAGGGTGGCTACTTTGAAGAATCTCCAATTTAAAAGCTAGCTAGACAAACTGTTTAGCTGAACCATAGCTAGATAGGAGCTCCTATAGGCTTACACTAGCTACCGTATTAAAGTGACCTTACAACAAACCAAGGCTTAATTTTATTAATATGATGGAAGTCATTATATGAGGTATAAATGAAAATTGTGACTGGAAACATTGAAAATTCCCTGGAGAGTTGCTTCTTGCCTGGTCCTTGGTGAGTCAGTGCTCTCTCATACTCTCTCCATCCTTCTCTCTCTCTTTACAGGTGGTAGAGGTGTATTATGGGAAAATAACAGGTGTTCCAAGAAAGACAGACATCACAGCTTATCTAAAAAAAAGTATCTGTCACTCTCATTTATACCTCCCTTACCTATTTCTTTCTCTCACGTCTTATTTCTCTGTCCTCACCAACTTGCTTTCTGACTCTATCCTTCTTCTCCTTGTTTAAATGTAGGGCTGGGTAAGATGTCCCTGTGAATTGAGGCCAGCCATGCAATGCTGCCTGGAGGAGAGAGAGTGAAGGGAAGAGAGTCACTGAGTGATAGAGAAAGAAGAGAAGGAGAGTGGAGAAGAGGGAAAAAGGTAGTGAGAGTCAGAGATAGCAAGAAAAGGGGGGATGGAAGAAGGAGAAGACAGAGACCGAGAGAGGGAGAAGTGATAGGAATTGAGCTGCAGAAAATGAGTCAGAGACTGGAAGAAAAAGGGGGATGGGTGGAGGGAGGGAGGTCTGAACTCAATTTTACTCCTGCCGCAGGTTTATTGACCCCATGCTGAAGCAGATTGGAGTTAAAATGTGCTCTGTTCTTTCCTGCCTTTCTCTGAAAATCCCTCTTTCATTTTCCGCTGCCGATAAGAGTCCCCTTCACATCCTTAGCACCGGGCTAAATCTGTCAAATGAGAACTGTGTGTGTGTGTGTGTGTGTGCGCGTGCGTGCGTGTGTGTGTGCGTGAATGCGTGCGTGTACGTGTGTGTGTGATGATCCACTGAGTCAGCAGCTGGATCGATGCTTCCTGCTGAGGGGTCACTTTACAACCACCATTAGTCCCTTCCCAGAGTGTACCATTAGCATATAGAACATTGATTTAGAGATAGTAAACAAACACGCTAACATGGCGACGCAATACATTGACTGATAATGCCCCACTGGCACACAAGGTAGCCAATTAAAGGCAAGGATGAAACCCATCCCTTACTCCTATAACTTAATCTGCTCCCTCTCTTTTTACCTGCAGCAGAATCTGTAGCTACCTTTGTGACCACAGTATTTCTAACAACAACAATAATGAAAGGTCAGTGAGATTAGTGTTAATTCATGCTACTATGAATGAACAGACCAATGCCCATTCACATACACCCCTCTATAGAAGTGTGTAAGGGGAGTTTTAAACTAATGGCTCACAGATGCTCTGCATCTCACCATTGATGACATCATGCCTATACTCCCCCTCCCAATCAAACACTCAGAGAGAAGACGGTCCCCTCATAGCTCTCAGACACACGTTTCTTATTAAGCTCCAACAGGGGAGGGAGGAAAGAAGGGGAGGGAGGACAAGAGGGGAGGTAAAGTGAAAAAGAGAGAGGGAAATAAAAGTACATACAGTATATTGATCAAACGAAGCTCACTATAGTTTCCAGCCCCTGCTGGATTGGCTGTTGATACCTAGCACTACCTAGCCTGCTTGCTAGCACAAACAYGAGGGTGAAGATAGCGTGTCTATCTGTATAGTGAATCACTGCTGTTGCCCAGATAAAGTTTTAGAGTTTTAAAATGTTTGTTGCCAGCTCCACCATTTCTAAATTCCTACTTTTAAATATCCACCGAAACGGGTCTGTATCCTACTGTATATGTATCCTCACACTTTTGAGACAGTGCAATCTGAGCTTTCAAGATAAAGACTCTACTCCACTGAGTTACAGTTAAAGGAGTTMGGGAGGGAGTCCCTGCTGAGGAAGCAGTAGCGGAATGAAATGACCTGCTGTGCATTAGACACCACCCTATAAAGTCTACAGACTAGAGCATAACATTGTTGAAATGCCTGGATCATGTCCCAAGCATTTCTATTGGAGTGAGATTGAGATAGGAGTGAACGTAGCTACAGAGAAATATAATATCCATATATACAAACTCTCTGGTGGTATATGCTCTGGTGTCTGTGTCACGTGTGCTCCCTCTCCGGCCTCTCGGTCACCAGGCTGCTCGTTATGGCGCACACATGGCACCATCGTTACGCGCACCTGTGTGTCATCAGACTCACCTGGACTCCATCACTTCCCTGATTACCTTCCCTATCTCTCACTCCCTTTGGTTCCTTCCCCAGGTGTTATTGTTTCTGTTTCACGTCTGTGTGCTGTTAGTGTTTCTTGTTTTGTATTATGTTCTGTTTATTTATTAAAACACTCACTCCCTGAACTTGCTTCCCGACTCTCAGCGCTACAGAAGCATCAGGGAGTATTTTTTTTGTTTCGGTGGGAATGACGTCAGGTCTGGGAACCGCTACAGGTTCTCATGCCTGAGACAGATCTCCAGGCTCCCCTGCCTCCGCCGGTTCGTCAGGCTCTCATGCCTCAGCGTAGGTGCGAAAAGACGATTCTCTTCGACAGCGAATTCTACTAGATGAAAAGCCGAAATGAGTATGACATCCTGGCATTTAAAGGATACTTAATTTTCAAAATTTCACATACTATAAAAAGTTTATATTTATCATACTCAAAAAGCCTACTATTTAAAACGTAAGTATGGGTATTTGGACCCAGACTTTGTTTTCTTGTACGTGTATGGAATGGAAGGCAGTTAGTGTGATGTCATTGAAAAGCCACATTTTATATTCCATAAGCCCTTGAGATTCAAGAACGTGTCGAAATGCAACAGACTAACAGACAAAGAGAGATGGAGAGAAAGACAGAAAGAAAGATATTAGTCAGGAAGTAAGCTTATGTTAAAATGTCACTGAGAAAATAAAGTCCCTAAAACAGAGTGTCACTGCCGTCCTTTCTACTCCCGTGGGCACACGGCACAGTCTCACAGGCAGGACAATGACACCCCTGTCCCTGTCCCCCCCACTTCCATTGTTTAATCTGAGGAGGCTTCCCTCTCTCTCCCTCGTGCTGTCCCACTTTCAATATCCATATCCTCTTCCTCCCCTTTATCGTCTCCTGTATTGTGCCTAAATCTTTTCATTCTGTTGTAAATGATCAATTTTCTCTCTTGTTCTCAACTCCAAACCCTGTCCCTCTCTCCCTTAATCTCCCTTCTCAATCCCTCTCTTCCTATTTTCTCACTCCTTTCTCTTTCTATCCTCTCTCTCCCTCACTTCTCTTCCAGCCTGTTCTGGGCAGTGCTTCAGTCTCTCTGGGTAGGAGGGCCCAGGCCAGGGAATGGGTAGCTTCCCTGCCCCAGACACTACTCCCTCCATGGGGCCATAGTCAAGGATAATGGCTGGAAGTGTGTTTGTTGAAGGAAGTGTGCCTGTTTGCAGAACTCTACAATATATGATGGAATGTTGAGAATGGACAGCCATTTTAGGGAGTGGAATGTTCAGATGATTGTTGGAGAACACATTTATCATCAAGGTGTCAATTCAAGTATTCTGCTGAGTTGGATATGTCCGTGACATTTCATCTGGCATAAACAACCATGTCCTATTGTCCACATTCAATTACTGTGAGTCATAAACCGTTTCGTATTGAAGCTGCACTGAAATTAGGCTGTGTGTGTGTGTGTGTGTCTCCCAGGTATCTGCTTGGTATTAACTGCCTGCCAATTTTGGCCTGATGTTTGGGCATGCTGCCAAGTGCTATCTCTGTGCCTGGTCCATTCCCCTGACACACACACAAATAAACACACACAAGATGACGAGAGATGGAGCTAACGTTGTTAGCTACAGAGAATAGAGGCTAGAGAGAGAGAGAGGAATGGTGTTATAAAACAACCCTAGAAGACAGTGACGCATGACATCTATGCTCTCTCTCCTGTCTTGCTCTCTCTCTGTGTTTGTGTGTCTAGAGCTAGAAGAATTTGAACAGTCCTGACTAATAGAGACAGGGGACAGGCTGTTCAATCCCCCATGGTCCTGCTCTATTCACTCCACCTGGGCTTGGTATTTATAGCCAGGCAGCACCTACAAATGAGAGAACAGTCATCAACAGCTACAGAGCATGGTTCCTGGGAGGCAGCAACTCTGTCACTGTCAGCTCTAGTCAGTTAATATACCTCAGCCTGGGAGGCAGCTCCTCTACAAGGACTCTAAAGTAGTCTGCTAAATGTAGTTTTGTACATTGCTAAAAATGTTACTCGCCACCCCTTAGGGTTGTGATTCTACAAACAATAGTTAAAAGTGTAGATCCAAGAATTTGTATTTGGTTACACTGTAGAACAAATGTAAAACGAATTGCAAACAGTCAGTATTCTGACGTTTTGATCCTACGTCCTCATCGTCATCTCCTTCAGCACAGAGAGTATATATCCACTGTGTGTGAGTAGAGAGTATATATCCACTGTGTGTGAGTAGAGAGTATATATCCACTGTGTGTGAGTAGAGAGTATATATCCACTGTGTGTTGAGTAGAGAGTATCTATCCACTGTGTGTGAGTAGAGAGTATATATCCACTGTGTGTGAGTAGAGAGTATCTATCCACTGTGTGTGAGTAGAGAGTATATATCCACTGTGTGTGAGTAGAGAGTATACTATCCACTGTGTGTGAGTAGAGAGTAATATCCACTGTGTGTGAGTTAGAGAGAGTATATCCACTGGTGTGTGAGTAGAGGATATAATATCCACTGTGTGTGAGTAGAGAGTATATATCCACTGTGTGGGAGTAGAGAGTATCTATCCACTGTGTGTGAGTAGAGAAGTAATATTCCACTGTGTGTGAGTAGAGAGTATATACCACTGTGTGTGAGTAGAGAGTATTATCCACGGTGTGGAGTAGGAGATATATCCACTGTGTGTGAGTAGAGAGTATCTATCCACTGTGTGTGAGTAGAGAGTATCTACCACTGTGTGTGAGTAGAGATAATCCACTGTGTTGTAGAGAATACTATCCACTGTGTGTGAGTAGAGATATATATTCCACTGTGTGTGATAGAGAGAGTATATATCCACTGTGTGTGAGTAGGAGTATACTATCCACTGTGTGTGAGTAGAGAGTATCTATCCACTGTGTGTGAGTAGAGAGTATCTATCCACTGTGTGTAAAGAGTATAATCCACTGGGTGTGAGTAGAGAGTATCTATCCACTGTGTGTGGAGTAGAGAGTACTATCCACTGTGGTGAGTAGAGAGTATTACCACTGTGTGTGAGTAGAAGTATCTATCCACTGTGTGTGAGTAGAGAGTATCTATCCACTGTGTGTGAGTAGAGAGTATATATCCACTGTGTGTGAGTAGAGAGTATCTATCCACGGGTGGTGAGTAGAGAGTATTATCCACTGTTGTGAGTAGAGAGTATCTTATCCACTGTGTGTGAGTAGAGAGTATTATCCACTGTGTGTGAGTAGAGAGTATTATCCACTGTGTGTGAGTAGAGAGTATCTATCCACTGTGTGTGAGTAGAGAGTATCTATCCACTGTGTGAGTAGAGAGTAATAATCCACTGTGTGGAGTAGAGAGTATCTATCCACTGTGTGGTGAGTAGAGAGTATATATCCACTGTGTGTGAGTAGAGAGAATATATCCACTGTGTGTGATAGAGAGTATCTATCCACTGTGTGTGAGTAGAGAGTATAAGAGTATATTATCCACTGTGTGTGAGTAGAGAGTATTATCCACTGTGTGTGAGTAGAGAGTATATATCCACTGTGTGTGAGTAGAGAGTATCTATCCACTGTGTGTGTGAGTAGAGAGTATTATCCACTGTGTGTGATAGAGAGTATATATCCACTGTGTGTGAGTAGAGAGTATATATCCACTGTGTGTAGTAGAGAGTATATATCCACGTGTGTGTGAGTAGAGAGTATTATCCACTGGTGTGTGAGTAGAGAGTATCTATCCAGCTTGTGTTGTGAGTAGAGAGTATATCTATCCACTGTGTGTGAGTAGAGAGTATATATCCACGTGTGTGAGTAGAGATATATCCACTGTGTGTGAGAGAGAGTATCTATCCACTGTGTGTGAGTAAGAAGTATCATATCCACTGTGTGAGTAGAGAGTATCTATCCACTGTGTGTGAGTAGAGAGTATTATCCACTTGGTTAGTAGAGAATATTATCCACTGTGTGTGAGTAGAGATATATATCCACTGGTGTGAGTAGAGTATATATCCACGTGTGTGAGTAAGAGATGTATTATCCACTGTGTGTGAGTAGAGAGTATTATCCACGTGTGTGGAGTAGAGAGTATCTATCCACTGTGTGTGAGTAGAGAGTATCTATCCACTGTGTGTGAGTAGAGAGTATCTATCCACTGTGTGTGAGTAGAGATATATATCCACTGTGTGTGAGTAGAGAGTATCTATCCACTGTGTGTGAGTAGAGAGTATCTATCCACTGTGGTGTGAGTAAGGAGTATATATCCACTGTGTGTGAGTAGAGAGTATCTATCCACTTGGTTGAGTAGAGAGTATATATCCACTGTGTGTGAGTAGAGAGTATTATCCACTGTGTGAGTAGAGAGTATATATATCCACTGTGTGTGAGTAGAGAATATATCCACGGTGTGGAGTGAAGAGAGTATATATCCACTGTGTGTGAAGTAGAGAGTATCATCCACTGGTGTGTAGTAGAGAGTATCTATCCACTGTGTGTGAGTAGAGAGTATATATCCACTGTGTTGAGTAGAGAGAGTATTACCACTGTGTGTGAGTAGAGAGTATCTATCCACTGTGTGTGAGTAGAAGATATATCCACTGTGTGTGAGTAGAGAGTATCTATCCACGTGTGTGTGAGTAGAGAGTATTATCCACTGTGTGTAGTAGAGAGTATAATCCACTCGTGTGTGAGTAGAGAGTATTATCCACTGTGTGATAGAGAAATATCACCGTTGTGTGAGTAGGAGATATATCCACTGTGTGTGAGTAGAGAGTATCTATCCACTGTGTGTGAGTAGAGAGTATTTCTATCCACTGTGTGTGAGTAGAGTATGTATATCCACTGTGTGTGAGTAGAGAGTAGTACTATCCACTGTGTGTGAGTAGAGAGTATATATCCACTGTGTGTGAGTAGAGAGTATATATCCACGTGTGTGAGTAGGAGGTATATATCCACTGTGTGTGAGTAGAGAGTATCTATCCACTGTGTGTGATAGAGAGTATCTATCCACTGTGTGTGAGTAGAGAGTATCTATCCACTGTGTGTGAGTAGAGAGTATACTATCACGTGTGGTGAGTAGAGAGTATCTATCCACTGTGTGTGAGTAGAAGTATATATCCACTGTGTGTGAGGTAGATATGAGTATGTGAGTGGAGTCTCATCTGTGTGTGAGTAGAGAGTATATATCCACTATGTGTGTGAGTAGAGAGTATATACCACTGTGTGTGAGTAGAGAGTATCATCCACTGTGTGTGAGTAGAGAGTATATCCACTGTGTGTGAGTAGAGAGTATCTATCCACTGTGTGTGAGTAGAGAGTATTATCCACTGTTGGAGAGGTATATATCCACTTGTGTGAGTAGAGAGTATCTATCCACTGTGTGTGAGTTAGACGAGTATCTATCCACTGTGTGTGAGTAAGAGAGTATACTATCCACTGTGTGTGAGTAGAGAGTATCTATCCACTGTGTGTGAGTAGAGAGTATATATCCACTGTGTGTGAGTAGAGAGTATCTATCCAACTGTGTGTGAGTAGGGGGGTTGTACACTGTGTCCTTGAGGGCCATTATGTTTCTCTCCTGCTGTGGTTGTGATAACTGAATTATCTATTGTGTCATTACACCGGCCACCATGGTTAACGCAATAACACAGGATGCCTGGAGAAGAGAAAGGTGAAGTGTGTGGGTGTTATGGATCTGGCTTTGAAAATGTGTGAGTGTGTGTGTTTCCACACAGCCTTGGCATCTCACTGTCAACGTTTGAGGGGATACGTCAACATCTTTTCTACCAGATGCATATCTCTCAGTCTCCACCAGGACACAGAGAATAGCTGTGAGCTCAGAAGTACTATCTCTGAGCCTTTTATCTGCAAACAGCAATGTCTCGCCTCAGAAAGCACCCGGGCATTCTCTCCTTCATAATAAATCTAAAGTCTGCAACTACATTTTAATAACTTAGCATTCTCATGCCAGCAATATAAAAAGCCTCAAACAACAGCACTCACAGACACTCACACAATCCCCTGCCACACACGCGCGCACACACAGGCGCACACACACATGCAGACACACACAAACATACCCACGCACACATACACCCTGAGGTACAGTATCTGCTGCTACGCTGCTACACTATGTACACAATAGGGACTGAGACTTGAAATGATCACTGAAGACCACCATACCAATACACTGTATAACTAAACAATCCCTTAGACCGCCTTAAAACAGTGTACTAGCGGCCCACCCTAACATTCCCACTTGGTCTGTCAACAGGCTGCATATTACCATGGCAATTACCTTTAAACAATAGATGTCTTTATAATGCCTCCCCCACATACTCCACAGCCACATTCTACACACTCTGGCTTGTACTCAGTCTTCTCAATGCCAGAGCACATCAATGAGAGAGCTCACCAATGAGAGAGCACACCAATGAGAGAGCACACCAATGAGAGAGCTCACCACCAATGAGAGAGGTCGCCAATCAGAGAGCTCGCCAATGAGAGAGCTCACCAATGAGCGAGCTCACCAATGAGAGAGGTCACGGATCCAATAAAGACCCACACAAAGGGACATATTTCAGCAGGCAATGACAGGAGCAGCACTAGGAGGTCAGCAGAGGGCCTGGAGGTAGAGTTTCCACTGTGAGTAATGTGGCAGACAGTTGTACTGATAGTGATGATGACTGTCTGGACATGTAAGGACAATGTTAAGGTAGAGGCTACTTAGTTAACCCTGCAGTCGACCTCCAAGGTCTGGACGAGTGCTACACACCATGAAAAACTTAGTTAACCCTGCAGTCGACCTCCAGGGGTCTGGACAGAGTGCTACAACCATGAAAAACTTAGTTAACCCTGCAGTCGACCTCCAAGGTCTGGACAGAGTGCTACAACCCTGAAAAACTTAGTTAACCCTGCAGTCGACTCCAAGGTCTGGACAGAGTGCTACAACCTGAAAAACTTAGTTAACCCTGCAGTCGACCTCCAAGGTCTGGACAGAGTGCTACAACCCTGAAAAACTTAGTTAACCTGCAGTCGACCTCCAAGGTCTGGACAGAGTGCTACAACCCTGAAAACTTAGTTAACCCTGCAGTCGACCTCCAAGGTCTGGACAGAGTGCTACAACCCTGAAAAACTTAGTTAACCCTGCAGTCGACCTCCAAGGTCGGACAGAGTGCTACAACCCTGAAAAACTTAGTTAACCCGGCAGTCGACCCTCCAAGGTCTGGACAGAGTGCTACAACCCTGAAAAACTTAGTTAACCCTGCAGTCACCCCTCCAAGGTCTGGACAGAGTGCTACAACCATGAAAAACTTAGTTAACCCTGCAGTCGACTCACAAGGTCTGGACAGAGTGCTACAACCATGAAAAACTTAGTAACCTGCAGTCGACCTCCACGGTCTGGACAGAGTGCTACAACCCTGAAAAACTTAGTTAACCCTGCAGTCGACCTCCAAGTCTGGACAGAGTGCTCAACACCTGAAAAACTTAGTTAAACCCTGCAGTCGACCTCCAAGGTCTGGACAGAGTGCTACAACCCTGAAAAACTTAGTTAACCCTGCAGTCGACCTCCAAGTCTGGACAGAGTGCTACAACCCTGAAAAACTTAGTTAACCCTGCAGTCTACCTCCAAGGTCTGGACAGAGTGCTACAACCTGAAAAACTTAGTTAACCCCTGCAGTCGACCTCCAAGGTTGGACAGAGTGCTACAACCCTGAAAAACTTAGTTAACCCTGCAGTCGACTGCCACAGGTCTGGACAGAGTGCTACAACCCTGAAAAACTTCACCTCCAAAACAAACCCCTTCCAAACCATGACCCATAATCTCACTCCAAACACTAGGGTAATCCTGAAAAGCAAATACATTCCAAAGTAGCCTAACTCCTGAAAATCTTTGTTTTCCACAATCTAACCCCATAATCTGCAATGACATGCAACCCAATCCTAGCCCTACTTTACACAGCAACTGACAAATACATTACTGACACGTGACATCTAGACCCACTTAAAACAGGTCAACATGAGAACGTCCCAAATACATGACATCAAACCAGGTGCTCAACAGCTGCTAAATGAGGTACGGTGCTGACCCATACACCTGGTGTGTGTTTGTGGTGTGTGTGTGTGTGCGCGCATGCCTGTGTGTGACAGTACTAACAGTGTGCAGTTTCAAGACACCTCATCTCCCATCACTTTAGTTCAGTGTTTACTTAGCACCACAGTGTGTGAGACCCACCCGGGAGAGTGTTATTACACACACACACACACACACACACACACACACACACACACACACACACACACACGCAGACATTACAAAGTGTTTGCAGCATGTATAATTGCAGCCTGGTCTCATAGACTAGACATAACATAGTAAACGAACATTCCTACGTATTCAAATTACTATGACATGTTATGTTTGGTATGGTTACCCTAAAAACAGTTTACTTAACTGCAATATGTAACTTTTTTGGCATCCTGACCAAATTCACATAGAAATGTAAGTTATATATCTGTCATTCTCAGTGAACAGTACAACCCTAAATCCGTAAACATGGGCACCCTCCGATATATCATCCTGACCAACTTGCCTCTAACTCACATCTGCTGTCTTCAACCAGGATCTCAGCAATCACTGCCTCATTGCCTGCGTCCGTAATGGGTCCCCGATTTAAACGACCATTCCCTCATCACGGTCAAACACTCCCTAAAACATATCAGCAAGCAGGCTTTTCTAATCAACCTGGCCCGGTATCCTGGAAGGATATTGACCTCATACCGTCAGTAAGGATGCCTGGATGCTCTTTAAAAGTGCTTTCTTCACCATCTTAAATAAGCATGCTCCATTCAAAAAGATTTAGAACTAAGAACAGATATAGCCATTGGTTCACCTCAGACTTGACTGCCCTTGACCAGCACAAAACATACTGTGCGTACTGCATTGCATCGAATAGCTCCCGCGATATGCAACTTTTCACGGGAAGTCAGGAACCGATATACACAGTCAGTTAGGAAAGCAAGGGCTAGCTTTTTTCAAACAGAAATTTGCATCCTAATAGCATAATTCCAAAAGTTTTGAGACACTAAAGTCCATGGAGAATAAGAGCACCTCCTCCCAGCTGCCCACTGCACTGAGGAATGGTAACACTGTCACCACCGATAAATCTACAATAATTGATCATTTCAATTAGCATTTTTCTACGGTGGCCATGCTTTCCACCTGGCTAACCCCTACCCCGGCCAACAGCTCTGCACCTCCCGCAGAAACTTTCACATGTCCCCCCCGCTTCTCCTTCAAACAAATCCAGACAGCTTGATGTTCTAAAAGAGCTGCAAAATCTGGATCCCTACAAATCAGCTGGGCTAGACAATCTGGAACCTCTCTTTCTTAAAATTATCCTCTGAAATTGTTGCAACCTATTACTAGCCTGTTCAACTCTCTCTTCATATCGTCTGAGATCCACAAAGATTGGAAAAGCTGCCGCGTTCATCCCCCTCTCAAAGTGGGAGACACTCTAGGACCCAACCTGTTATAGACCTATATCCATCCTGCCCTACCTTTCTAAAATCTTCGAAAGCCAAGTTAACTTCTTAGCGCTAGGGGTCAGAATCTTTTTTATTTCCTTAAAATAACGTTCCCAAGGTAAACGGCATTTTCTCTGGGCCAGATCGTAGAATATGCATATAATTTACAGATTAGGATAGAAAACACTCCAAAGTTTCAAAAACTGTCAAAAATATTGTCTGTGAGTATAACAAAACGTATTCTGCAGACGAAAAACCTGAGAAATCTAACCCGGAAGTGATATAAAAAAAAAAAAATCTGTGTTTCCTGGACCGTCTTTCTTCCCCATTTAAAGGGGTATCAACCAGAGTCCTTTTCCATGGCTTCCTCATGCTGTGACCAGGCTTTAGACAGTTTCAGGCTTTTATTTTGAAAAATGAGTGTGATTTTTCAAAAGTAGTCAGGTGTCCACCGAATAGTTTCTGCGCGCGCGAGAGGAGCTCTCCATTTTCCTTTTGTCTCTTAATGAATATATGAGTATATTTCACTTGTGATTGCATGATTATAAATATTTTTTTGTAATATTTTTTAATCTGATACGTTTGGGAATTTTCTTCTTCCTTCTCAGAACCGGAACGAGGCTGTAGTTTTCTTCAACATAACGCGCAACCAAATGGCGTTTTTTTTTTATAAAGTAATATTTATCGAACAAAAAAGAACATTTATTGTGTAACTGGGAGTCTCGTGAGTGCAAACATCCAAAGATTATCTAAGGTAAGCGATTCATTTTATTGCTTTTCTGACTTTCGTGACCATGCTATTTTGGGGCTAGCTGTTGTAGCATTGATTGCTACACTCACAAAAGCTTGGATTTCTTTCGCTGTAAAGTATATTTTTCAAAAATCTGACACGATAGGTGGATTAACAACAAGCTAAGCTGTGTTTGGTATATTTCACTTGTGATTGCACGATTATAAATATTTTTAGTAATATTTTTGCATTTGGCGCCCTGCAATTCTAGCGGTTGTTTAGGAAAGTGATCCCGCTAACGGGATTCGTAGCGCAGAGAAGTTAACAAACAGATCACCAACCATTTTGAATCCCACCGTACCTTCTCCACTATGTAATCTGGTTTCCGAGATGTCACCTCAGCCACGCTCAAGGTCCTTAACGATATCACAACCGCCATCGTAAAAGACAGTACTGTGCAGCCGTCTTCATCGACCTGGCCAAGGCTGTCATAACAACACCCACCCGTAGCACGCGCTCCAGCAGGTATATTTCACTGGTCATCCACAAAGCCAACACCTCCTTTGGCCGCCTTTCCTTCCAGTTCTCTTGCTGCCATGACTGGAACGAATTCCAAAAAATCCCTGAAGCTGGAGACTTAATATCTCCCTCTCTAACTTTAAGCATCAGCTGTCAGAGCAGCTTACCGATCACTGTACCTGTACACATCCCATCTGTAAATAGCACACCCAACTACCTCATCCCCATATTGTTATAGATTTTTTTGCTCCTTTGCACCCCAGTATCTCTACTTTGCACATCATCATCTGCACATCTATAACGTCCAGTGTAAATGCTTAAATTGTATTTTTCGCTTGGCCTATTTATTGCCTTACCTCCCTAATCTTACTACATTTACACACACTGTACATAGATTTTTCTATTGTGTTATTGACTGTACGTTTGTTTATGTGTAACTATGTGTTGTTGTTTTTGTCGAACTGCTTTGCTTTATCTTGGGCCAGGTCGCAGTTGTAAATGAGAACTTGTTCTAAACTGGCCTACCTGGTTAATAAAAGGTGAAATAAAAAAATAAAATAAAATAAAGAAAGCAAATCTAAGAAGCGTTAGATCTGTTCAATATGTGCTATTCAGTTCCAGTCTTAAGTTTAATTTTTGCTTTTACTTTTCAGTTTTGTACACCAAACTTCAAACAGCTGAAAATACAATAATTTTGCTTATGTAAAATATATTCCACAGCGGTTTAGAATGGTACAATGATTCTCTACGCTATACTTGCTTGTTTTTCCAAACTATTCAAATTTTTGCACCCAGGAAATGGCGGAGCTATTTGGCGGAGGGTGGTTGGTCGGGGTGGATGTTAGGTGTATAACGCAAACATCTAGAACCCAAAAGTTGTGTGTTTGGATCTCATCATGGAAAACTTGCAATTCGTAACATATCATACTAAATGGATCATGGCCATCCACAATAAATACATACATACGAAACATAACATATCATACTAAAATGGAATGGCTTAAATGTACTTACACAATAATATGCCAAGGCAGCTACTCTTTCCTGGGATCCAGCAAAATGAAGGCAGTTGATATAATTTTTAATAGATTACAATACATTCACAGATTTCACAACACACTGTGTGCCCTCAGGCCCTACTCCACCACGACCACATACAGTATCTACAGTACTATATTCCATGTGTTATGTGTGTATATAGTGCGTATGTTATCATGTGTGTGTGTGTATGCATGTATCTGTGCTGATGTTTGTGGATGATTCACATTCCCCGTTGTTCCATAAGGTGTTTTTTAATCTGTTTTTTTAAAATCAAATTTTACTGCTTGCATCAGTCACTTGATGTGGAACAGAGTGCCATTATTTTAGACAGACAGCTCGGTGCATTCAACATGTCAATACCTCTCACAAATACAAGAAGTGATGAAGTCAATCTCTCGTCCACTTTGAGCCAGGAGAGATTGACATGCATATTATTAATACCAATCTCTACCTGTGCAAATGTTTAAGTTTAGTTTGTCTCTGTCACATTGTGAGGAGCACATCCAGAAGAAGCTACAAACATACTTTTCATAACCAGTGATTTTCAAAAAAAGTGGTTTTATCTGTGGCGTTCTTTCTTAATCTTCTCTCTCGCTTTCCATCCTCCCTCCACCATAGGATGAGATTGGACCCCTTGCTGAAATAGAAGTGTTCAGAAATGCCTACATGTTTTTAAAATATTCCACAGATAACGAAGCCTCAGTGCGTCCTTCAAGCTTAAACAAATGAAATAGTGATTAGAAAGGACGGTCTTCTCCGTCTGTCTTAAGCAACAAAAGATTACACACCCTTAAAATCGGAGTTGAAATATAATGAAGGTTGAATCTTTCCACTGTATGTCATACATTTTATGTCACACATTTTATACATACAGGGTATAACAAAACATTAAGAAACACCTACTCTTTCCATGACATAGGCTATGATCCCTTAATTGATGTCACTTGTTAAATCCACTTCAATCAGTGTAATGAAGGGGAGAGACAGGGTAAAGAAGGATTTTAAGCCTTGAGACAATTGAGACATGGACGTTATGTGTGCCATTCAGAGGGTGAATGGGCAAGACAAGAAATGTAATGCCTTTGAACAAGTTATGGTAGAAGGTGCCAGGCGCCAACGGTTTATGTCAAATAACTGCCCGCGCTGCTGTGTTTTTCACGCTCAACAGTTTCCCGTGTGTATTCAGAATGGTCTACCACCCAAAGGACATCTAGCCAACCTGAAACAAACTGTGGGAAGCATTGGAGTAAAAAAGGGCCAGCATCCCTGTGGAACACTTTAGACAGCCTTGTATAGTCCATTAGGAAGTTGTTCTTAATATTTGGTATACTCAGTGTATATACCTGTTTAAATAGGTCCCTTGGATCTACACATGTGCTTTGAGTTGCATGGCTCCAGTTGAAGTGCAAAAGGCCCCTTGTGCACATCCTCATGACAACAAGACCTTCATATGATCAGACAAAATCCACATTTCCATGTGTTTCCATTACTAATGTAAATCTGTCCCCCAAAGGATGTCTGTATTTGTTTTTCATTTTCCTCCCATCTCCTGTATTCAGAAGTGACCTTTCACTGGCAATGCAGGATATGAAACCAAAACAAGGGAGGCTTTTCACTCCAAATGGATGTGAGATCAGAAAACCGTTGTAGACCTACAGCACAATAATGGCTTAGAATGTCTTGGTATCCAACGGGGATAGACAAACAGTGGAAAAGCATTGGAATGTAACTGAAATGAAGCCACAATTGCACCCATGCTAGCTTGCAAAACAAGGCTTGTTTTGTTGGATAGGTCTAAGTGACTGGCTTGTAGTAATAAACAACTGATCCTTGCCTTTCTGTAAGCCTTTTCTTCATCAGGGGTTGATGGTGAGATAGCATCTTAATGAGCAGCGTGAAAAGGAAACAACTGTAAAATGGTGGCAAACAGAACAGATCCGAATGCAATTCAGCAATTCATTTTTGCTCCAACTCCATTGAGCCTGACACAATGTGAAGCCCCCGCTCTAGCTGGTGGGGGAGAGAGCAATAATGATGCATTCACACACACACACACAAAACACACACACACACACACACACACACACACACAGCAACAACCCAACAACACACACACACACACACACACACACACACACACACACACACACACAGTTATCCCAGCTGTCTATTAACTCTGCTTGTTACCCATGGCGACAAAGAAAACAATGAGCATCCTCATCTACATGCAACACTATCACTTCATCAATTTAACAAACACAGAGAGGGGAAATTCATGGGATATAGAAGACACAAACATAGCTAAACTACATCATCAAAGATACATATCTGTGCTTGTTTTAGTTGGCCTACAAATCATGATGACAAAAGAATGTGCTGTGTGGGCATCATMATATACAGATTATTATAACAAATTATTATAACAGATTTGGAAGACGCTCTTGCAATTAAAATGCAATGGTCCCTGTAGTAGTGTAACTGAACTGGCTAGGACTAATTGTCTCCCTAATTAAGTTTCATAATGCGCAATGTGTCTTGGATAATGCCACGTTTAATTCTCCCATTAAAAAAAAACCTTTGGACCATCATGAAGAATATACACTACATGACCAAAAATATGGACACCTGCTTGTCGAACATCTCCTTCCAAAATCAATGGCATTAACATGGAGTTGGTCTCCCCTTTGCTGCTATAACAGCCCCCACTCTTCTGGGAAGGTTTTCTACTAGATGTTGGAACATTGCTGCGGGGACTTGCTTCCATTCAGCCACAAGAGTATTAGTGAGGTCGGGCACTGATGTTGGGCGATTAGGCCTGGCTCGCATTCGGCGTTCCAATTCATCCCAAAGGTGTTCGATGGGGTTGAGGTCAGGGCTATGTGCAGGACAGGCAAGTTCTTCCACACCGATCTCGAAAAACCATTTCTTTATAGTCCTCGCTCTGTGCACGGGGGCATTGTCATACTGAAACAGGAAAGGGCCTTCCCCAAACTGTTGCCACAAAGTTGGAAGCACAGAATTGTCTAGAATGTAATTGTATGCTGTAGAGTTAAGATTTCCTTTCACTGGAACTAATGAGCCTAGCCCCAGACCATTATTCCTCCTCCACCAAACTTTACAGTTGGCAATATACATTAGTTCTCAAACCCAGATTTGTCTGTCGGACTACCAGATGGTGAAGCATGATTCATCACTCCAGAGAATGTGTTTCCACTGCTCCAGAGTCCAATGGTGGCGAGCTTTACAGCACTCCAGCCGAAGCTTGGCATTGCGCATGGTGATCTTAGGCTCCATTTCATGAAGCTCCCGACGAACAGTTATTGTGCTGACTTTGCTTCCAGAGGTAGTTTGGAACTCGTACACACTACAGCACTCGGCGGTCCCATTCTGTGAATTTGTGTGGACTATCACTTCGCAGCTGAGCAGTTATTGTTCCTAGATGTTTCCACTTCACAATAACAGCACTTACAGGGCAGCTATAGCAGGGCAGAAATTTGACAAACTGACTTGTTGGAAAGGTGGCATCCTATGACAGTGCCACTTTGAAAGTCACTGAGATCTTCAGTAAGGCCATTCTACTGCCAATGTCTGTCTATAGAGATTGCATGGCAATGTGCGCGATTTTATAAACCTGTCAGCAACGGGTGTAGATGAAATAGCAGAATCCACTAATTTGAAGGCGTGTCCACATACTTTTGGTGCTGTAGTGTATCTAAAATACATCTATAAAGACTATAACTATTGCGTTTATCACAAACATAACTAGACTAGCCTACATTTTAAGTGCTTCAGCTGTGCCGTCATGTGACTGAATAGCATAAACGCACCAAACCATAAAGCCGGTAAAGGGAACAAAGCCTTTCCTGTTTAATATCGGAGTAGCCTAACCTATGACAATCGTAATATTATATAAAGTTTTGCATTGATCACAAGTTAAAACAAAACAATCTGAAGTCCAACTTTTACCTCGGTTTGACAGAGCGCTACGGCCAGCAGTACAAGGAAGGGAGCACTTCGCAACATCTGGGAAGAGAAAAATGCAAGGAAGAGAGAGAGGAGAAAGGAAAATGAAATCCTGTTATAGGTTAATGCCAAGTAAAATGGTTAAATAATCAAGGAATAAAGAGCAATATTTAATATATTGTTATGCCAATTATGCTATACCCTTCTGGAAAGCGGCTTCGTTCAAACGTCTGCTGCGAGGAGGAGTTCGATGAATGTGTGCCGGTAACAGAGGCGAGAGAGAGGTCTGTGATTTCAGGAGCGCTGAGGAATTCGTGGTCTACAGTCTCCCCCCGCTATGACGTGGCCAATGAAAATAAATGTCCTGAGCCCTGGAACGTTGACCGACAGAACATTCCTAATCCAAGGTCCAAGGGGGRCCAGGCACATTTTTCGGTCCCGAATAATTCACCCCTGTTGACAGTAATGGCAATAGGAGAATATGGCAGTTTGTTCATATGTTCTAAAACCTGGATTCGCATCATTACACTGTACTGTACATTACTTTTTTGAGAACAGGAGAGAACTTGCTCACAGTTAGACCTATCTGGTTTAAGGTTGCGGGTTATTGTCCGTTTGTCGTTTGTCGGATGTGCAAATAGCTGTGCAGACATTACAAAGTGTTTGCAGCATGTATAATTGCAGCCTGGTCTCATAGACTAGACATAACATAGTAAACGAACATTCCTACGTATTCAAATTACTATGACATGTTATGTTTGGTATGGTTACCTAAAACAGTTTACTTAACTGCAATATGTAACTTTTTTGGCATCCTGACCAAATTCACATAGAAATGTAAGTTATATATCTGTCATTCTCAGTGAACAGTACAACCCTAAATCCGTAAACATGGGCACCCTCCGATATATCATCCTGACCAACTTGCCCTCTAACTACACCTCTGCTGTCTTCAACCAGGATCTCAGCAATCACTGCCTCATTGCCTGCGTCCGTAATGGGTCCGCATTTAAACRACCAYCCCTCATCACGGTCAAACACTCCCTAAAACATATCAGCAAGCAGGCTTTTCTAATCAACCTGGCCCGGGTATCCTGGAAGGATATTGACCTCATACCGTCAGTAAAGGATGCCTGGATGCTCTTTAAAAGTGCTTTCTTCACCATCTTAAATAAGCATGCTCCATTCAAAAAGATTTAGAACTAAGAACAGATATAGCCATTGGTTCACCTCAGACTTGACTGCCCTTGACCAGCACAAAAACATACTGTTGCGTACTGCATTAGCATCGAATAGCTCCCGCGATATGCAACTTTTCAGGGAAGTCAGGAACCGATATACACAGTCAGTTAGGAAAGCAAGGGCTAGCTTTTTCAAACAGAAATTTGCATCCTATAGCACTAATTCCAAAAAGTTTTGAGACACTAAAGTCCATGGAGAATAAGAGCACCTCCTCCCAGCTGCCCACTGCACTGAGGATAGGTAACACTGTCACCACCGATAAATCTACAATAATTGATCATTTCAATTAGCATTTTTCTACGGCTGGCCATGCTTTCCACCTGGCTACCCCTACCCCGGCCAACAGCTCTGCACCTCCCGCAGAAACTTTCACATGTCCCCCCCGCTTCTCCTTCAAACAAATCCAGACAGCTGATGTTCTAAAAGAGCTGCAAAATCTGGATCCCTACAAATCAGCTGGGCTAGACAATCTGGAMCCTCTCTTTCTAAAATTATCCTCTGAAATTGTTGCAACCCCTATTACTAGCCTGTTCAACCTCTCTTTCATATCGTCTGAGATCCACAAAGATTGGAAAGCTGCCGCGGTCATCCCCCTCTTCAAAGTGGGAGACACTCTAGACCCAACCTGTTATAGACCTATATCCATCCTGCCCTACCTTTCTAAAATCTTCGAAAGCCAAGTTAACTTCTTAGCGCTAGGGGTCAGAATCTTTTTATTTTCTTAAAATAACGTTCCCAAGGTAAACGGACATTTTCTCTGGGCCAGATCGTAGAATATGCATATAATTTACAGATTAGGATAGAAAACACTCCAAAGTTTCCAAAACTGTCAAAATATTGTCTGTGAGTATAACAAAACGTATTCTGCAGACGAAAACCTGAGAAAATCTAACCCGGAAGTGATATWAAAAAAAAAAAATCTGTGTTTCCTGGACCGTCTTTCTTCCATTTAAAGGGGTATCAACCAGAGTCCTTTTCCAATGGCTTCCTCAGGCTGTGACCAGGCTTTAGACAGTTTCAGGCTTTTATTTTGAAAAATGAGTGTGATTTTTCAAAAGTAGTCAGGTGTCCACCGAATAGTTCCTGCGCGCGCGAGAGGAGCTCTCCATTTTCCTTTTGTCTCTTAATGAATATATGAGTATATTTCACTTGTGATTGCATGATTATAAATATTTTTTGTAATATTTTTTAATCTGATACGTTTGGGAATTTTCTTCTTCCTTTCAGAACCGGAACGAGGCTGTAGTTTTCTCAACATAACGCGCAACCCAAATGGCGTTTTTTTGTTATAAAAGTAATATTTATCGAACAAAAAGAACATTTATTGTGTAACTGGGAGTCTCGTGAGTGCAAACATCCAAAGATTATCTAAGGTAAGCGATTCATTTTATTGCTTTTCTGACTTTCGTGACCATGCTATTTTGGGGCTAGCTGTTGTAGCATTGATTGCTACACTCACAAAAGCTTGGATTTCTTTCGCTGTAAAGTATATTTTCAAAATCTGACACGATAGGTGGATTAACAACAAGCTAAGCTGTGTTTTGGTATATTTCACTTGTGATTGCACGATTATAAATATTTTTAGTAATATTTTTGCATTTGGCGCCCTGCAATTCTAGCGGTTGTTTAGGAAAGTGATCCCGCTAACGGGATTCGTAGCGCAGAGAAGTTAACAAACAGATCACCAACCATTTTGAATCCCACCGTACCTTCTCCACTATGTAATCTGGTTTCCGAGCTGGTCACCTCAGCCACGCTCAAGGTCCTTAACGATATCACAACCGCCATCGATAAAAGACAGTACTGTGCAGCCGTCTTCATCGACCTGGCCAAGGCTGTCATAACAACACCCACCCGTAGCACGCGCTCCAGCAGGTATATTTCACTGGTCATCCACAAAGCCAACACCTCCTTTGGCCGCCTTTCCTTCCAGTTCTCTGCTGCCAATGACTGGAACGAATTCCAAAAATCCCTGAAGCTGGAGACTTATATCTCCCTCTCTAACTTTAAGCATCAGCTGTCAGAGCAGCTTACCGATCACTGTACCTGTACACATCCCATCTGTAAATAGCACACCCAACTACCTCATCCCCATATTGTTATAGATTTTTTTGCTCCTTTGCACCCCAGTATCTCTACTTGCACATCATCATCTGCACATCTATCACTCCAGTGTAAATGCTAAATTGTAATTATTTCGCTATGGCCTATTTATTGCCTTACCTCCCTAATCTTACTACATTTACACACACTGTACATAGATTTTTCTATTGTGTTATTGACTGTACGTTTGTTTATGTGTAACTATGTGTTGTTGTTTTTGTCGAACTGCTTTGCTTTATCTTGGCCAGGTCGCAGTTGTAAATGAGAACTTGTTCTAAACTGGCCTACCTGGTTAAATAAAGGTGAAATAAAAATAAAATAAAATAAAGAAAGCAAATCTAAGAAGCGTTAGATCTGTTCAATATGTGCTATTCAGCTTCCCAGTCTTAAGTTTAATTTTTGCTTTTACTTTCAGTTTTGTACACCAACTTCAAACAGCTGAAAATACAATAATTTTGCTTATGTAAAATATATTTCACAGCGGTTTAGATGGTACAATGATTCTCTACGCTATACTTGCTTGTTTTTCCAACTATTCAAATTTTTGCACCCAGGAAATGGCGGAGCTATTTGGCGGAGGGTGGTTGGTYGGGGTGGATGGTTAGGTGTATAACGCAAACATCTAGCAACCCAAAAGTTGTGTGTTTGRATCTCATCATGGAAAACTTGCAATTCGTAACATATCATACTAAATGGATCATGGCCATCCACAAATTAATACATACCATACGAAACATAACATATCATACTAAATGGAATGGCTTAAATGTACTTACACAATAATATGCCAAGGCAGCTACTCTTCCTGGGATCCAGCAAAATGAAGGCAGTTGATATAATTTTTAATAGATTACAATACATTCACAGATTTCACAACACACTGTGTGCCCTCAGGCCCCTACTCCACCACGACCACATACAGTATCTACAGTACTATATCCATGTGTATGTGTGTATATAGTGCGTATGTTATCATGTGTGTGTGTGTATGCATGTATCTGTGCTGATGTTTGTGATGATTCACATTCCCCGTTGTTCCATAAGGTGTTTTTTAATCTGTTTTTTAAATCAAATTTTACTGCTTGCATCAGTCACTTGATGTGGAACAGAGTGCCATTATTTTAGACAGACAGCTCGGTGCATTCAACATGTCAATACCTCTCACAAATACAAGAAGTGATGAAGTCAATCTCTCGTCCACTTTGAGCCAGGAGAGATTGACATGCATATTATTAATACCAATCTCTACCTGTGCAAATGTTTAGTTAGTTTGTCTCTGTCACATTGTGAGGAGCACATCCAGAAGAAGCTACAAACATCACTTTCATAACCAGTGATTTTCAAAAAAGTGGTTTTATCTGTGGCGTTCTTTCTAATCTTCTCTCTCGCTTTCCATCCTTCCTCCACCCATAGGATGAGATTGGACCCCTTGCTGAAATAGAAGTGTTCAGAAATGCCTACATGTTTTTAAAATATTCCAAGATAACGAAGCCTCAGTGCGTCCTTCAAGCTTAAACAAATGAAATAGTGATTAGAAAGGACGGTCTTCTCCGTCTGTCTTAGCAACAAAAGATTACACACCCTTAAAATCGGAGTTGAAATATAATGAAGGTTGAATCTTTCCACTGTATGTCATACATTTTATGTCACACATTTTATACATACAGGGTATACAAAACATTAAGAACACCTACTCTTTCCATGACATAGGCTATGATCCCTTATTGATGTCACTTGTTAAATCCACTTCAATCAGTGTAGATGAAGGGGAGGAGACAGGGTAAAGAAGGATTTTTAAGCCTTGAGACAATTGAGACATGGACGTTATGTGTGCCATTCAGAGGGTGAATGGGCAAGACAAGAAATGTAAATGYCTTTGAACAAGTTATGGTAGAAGGTGCCAGGCGCAACGGTTTATGTCAAATAACTGCCGCGCTGCTGTGTTTTTCACGCTCAACAGTTTCCCGTGTGTATTCAGAATGGTCTACCACCCAAAGGACATCTAGCCAACCTGAAACAACTGTGGGAAGCATTGGAGTAAAAAAGGGCCAGCATCCCTGTGGAACACTTTAGACACCATGTATAGTCCATTAGGAAGTTGTTCCTAATATTTGGTATACTCAGTGTATATACCTGTTTAAATAGGTCCCCTTGGATCTACACATGTGCTTTGAGTTGCATGGCTCCARTTGAAGTGCAAAGAAGCCCCTTGTGCACATCCTCATGACAACAAGCACCTTCATATGATCAGACAAAATCACATTTCCATGTGTTTCCATTACTAATGTAAATCTSTCCCMMAAAGGGATGTCTGTATTTGTTTTTCATTTTCCTCCCATCTCCTGTATTCAGAGAGTGACCTTTCACTGGCATGCAGGGATATGAAACCAAAACAAGGGAGGGCTTTTCACTCCAAATGGATGTGAGATCAGAAACCGTTGTAGACCTACAGCACATAATGGCTTAGAATGTCTTGGTATCCAACGGGGATAGACAAACAGTGGAAAAGCATTGGAAAATGTAACTGAAATGAAGTCACAATGTACCATGCTAGCTTGCCTACAACAAGGCTTGTTTTGTTGGATAGGTCTAAGTGACTGGCTTGTAGTAATAAACACTGAYCTTGCCTTTCTGTAAGCCTTTTCTTCATCAGGGGTTGATGGTGAGATAGCATCTTAATGAGCAGCGTGAAAAGGAACAACTGTAAAATGGTGGCAAACAGAACAGATCCAGAATGCAATTCAGCAATTCATTTTTGCTCCACTCCATTGAGCCTGACACAATGTGAAGCCCCCGCTCTAGCTGGTGGGGAGAGAGCAATAATGATGCATTCACACACACACACACAAACACACACACACACACACACACACCACAACACACACACCACACACACACACAACACACACACACACACACACACAACACAACACACACACACACACACACACACACACACACACACACACACACACACACACCACACACACACACACACACACACACACACACACACACACACAAAAAAGGATCCTACATTAATATTCACCATAGGGAAGGTGGTCCTCTCTCTACCCTGTAAGGGGTGAGGGACCAGGGGTAGAGGAGCAGGACAAATGGGCAGAAGTCATCTCATTCCCCTTCATCATTGTTTACATAGTACCTGAACCAAACACCTATCAGCCATGACAGAAATTGGTAAAACTTTATTTGGGTAGTCCATCTGTATATGCGGCTACAGACTATCTGCAGACTGTAACAGACTATCTACATCAGTAACATTTCAACTAACTGCAGTATCTACTAACCCTAACCTTAGCCCTAAACTTAACCCTTGCCCTAACCCTAAACTTAACCCTTGCCTTAACCCTATCCCTAACCYTAACAGTAACCTTAGCAAGCAGTTGCTTATCAACAGATAATTTGTTAATAGTATGACCATGTACAGATGGACTATGCAGACAATAAAAATAAAGGGGGATCCAGAAATGTTAAACAAACATGCCTGTTAGTTTGTTTTTATGCCCTTAATAAATGTAGAAAGAGAGAGAGCAAAAGTGAGTGTGTGTGTGTTTGTATGTGCAAGAGGGAGAGAGAGAGAGAAAAGAGAAAGGTAGGAGACATAAAATACATTCCTCTCTACCTTGTAGGCCTACCCAGTATCGAGGGCATGGCTTGACAATCTCAGAATAAAATTTAACTTTTTGGTGTTTTGTAACAGATGTCTCTTTCCATTCATCAAAAGACAGCTGTACAGTTTGGATTGATTGATTGGTTTTATGACACAAGTGACACAACAAAGTTGGGGACTTAATTCCATTGTGGTCCCTATTTTCTGACATAATTAGGTATATAATTACATAGATACATACAGACAGATTCAAGAGATAAAGACAAAAAAATGCTTAACTTCCAGATGAGCATGAGGGGGGAGTTTAAGTACAATTCTTACAAGCTTGTTTTGGCTGGTCTKWAGCTTATTCTTTAGATGTTTGTGGCTGCTGGTGAACAATGACGTGCAGGCATAATCAAAGTGACACTGGACTAGCACACTTGCCAGAGTCTTCATGTCTCTGGCCACTTTATTCTTGGGGACCTTCAATGCTGCAGAAATTTTGGGGCACCCTTCCCCAGATCTGTGTCTCGACACAATCCTCTGTCGGCGCTCTACGGACAATTCCTTCAACCTCTTGGCTTGGTTCTTTCTCTGACATGCACTGTCAACTGTGGGAYCTTATATASACAGGTGTGTGCCTTTCCAACATGTCCAATCAATTGAATTTGYCACATGTGGACTCTAATTAYGTTGTAGAAACATCTCAAGGATGAACAATGGAAACAGGATACACCTGAGCTGAATTTCGAGTCTCATAGCAAAGTGTCTGAATATTTATGTAAATAAGGTATTTATTTTTTCTTTTTGATGACAGTTCATGTTAGAGCAAAAACCAAGCCATGAGGTCGAAAGAATTGCCCGTAGAACTCCGAGACAGGATTGTGTTGAGGCACAGATCTGTGGAAGGGTACCCAAAAATGTTGTGCAGCATTGAAGGTCCCCAGGAACACAGTAGTCTCCATCATTCTTAAATAGAAGAAGTTTGGAACCACCAAAACTCTTCCTAGAGCTGGCYGCCAGGCCAAACTGAGCAATCGCGGGAGAAGGGCCTTGGTCAGGGAGGTGATCAAGAACCCGATGGTCACTCTGACAGAGCTCCAGAGTTCCTCTGAGGAGATGGGAGAACCTTCTAGAAGGACAACCATCTCTGCAGCACGCCCCCAATCAGGCCTTTATGGTAGAGTGGCCAGACGGAAGCCACTCCTCAGTAAAAGGCACATGACAGCTCGCTTGGAGTTTGCCAAAAGGAACCTAAAGGACTCTCAGACCATGAGAAACAAGATTCTCTGTTCTGATGAAACCAAGATTGAACTCTTTGGCCTGAATGCCAAGTGTCACGTCTGAAGGACATGGTGGTGGCAGCATCATGCTGTGGGGAAGATTKTCAGCGGCAGGGACTGGGAGACTAGTCAGGATTTATGCAAAGAGGACAACGACCCTAAGCACATAGCCAAGACAACACAGGAGTGGCTTCGGAACAAGTCTCTAAATGTCCTTGAGTGGCCCAGCCAGGGCCCAGACTTGAACCTGATCCAACTTCTCTGGAGAGACCTGAAAAAAGCTGTGCAGCGATGCTCCCCATCCAACCTGACAGAGCTTGAGAGGATCTGCAGAGAAGAATGGAAGAAACTCCCCAAATACAGGTGTGCCAAGTTTGTAGCGTCATACCCAAGAAGACTTGAGTCTGTAATCGCTGCCAAAGGKGACTCAACAAAGTACTGAGTAAAGGGTCTGAATACTTTTTTAAATGTGATATTTCAGTTTTTTACTTTTCATAAATTTGCAAAAATGTCTAAAAACCTGTTTTTGTTTTGTCATTATGGGTATTGTATGTAGATTGATGATGGAAAACGAAGATTAAGGCTGTAGCGTAACAAAATGTGGAAATGTCAAGGGGTCTGAATACTTTCCGAATGCACTGTATAGCGAATGTACCCACTCTGGTCTTGGCACTTGTGCTCTAGCCAACAGCTCACAGATAGAGTGCGAGTATAGACTACATGAGATTATTATGGACAAAAGAGCAATATTATTTGTATTTGTCAAACTGCAGYCAAGCATCGATCAAGACATCAAGACCCTCGATATTTATTGAAAAAGAGAATCAAGCTCATCACCCTGCACTTTCACCACCCTGTGAAGTTCATCATAACTTATTATTTTTTTTATTTTTTTATTTTTTATTTCACCTTTATTTAACCAGGTAGGCTGGTTAAACCCTAACCCTAACCCTAACCCTAACCCTAACCCTAACCCTAACCCTAACCCTAACCCAGATGTTGGACAAACTTGCACATGCCTACAGGATACTTTTGAAGTAGTCTAATCAGATTAAAACATTGTGACTGTTTGGCCACATATAAAATGTAATACATTTTAAAAGTTACTTTTTTCGAAAAGAAAAACCCTGAATGATGGCTGACAGACATGTTCACCTCGCTTCGCGTTCTTAGGAAACTATGCAGTATTTTGTTTTTTTWATGTATTATTTCTTACACTGTTACCCCAAGAATTCTTAAGTCTTATTACATACAGCCGGGAAGAACTATGGGGTATAAGAGCAACGTCAATTTACCAACATTACGACCAGGAATACGACTTTCCCGAAGCGGATCCTATGTTTGGACCACCACCCAGGACAATRGATCCAATCCCAGTAGGCGACCCAAAACAACGGCACTGCAGAAAGGGCAGACGGAGTGGTCTTCTGGTCAGGCTCCGTAGACGGGCACATCGCTCACCGCTCCCGAGTATACTACWCGCCAATGTCCAGTCTCTTGACAACAAGGAAGACGAAATTCGAGCAAGGGTTGCCTTCCAGAGAGACATCAGAGATTGTAACATTCTCTGTTTCACGGAAACATGGCTCTCTCGGGATACCTTATCAGAAKTGGTACAGCCACCCGGTTTCTTCACGTAAGAAGAAGGGCGGGGGTTTATGCCTTATGATTAACGAGTCGTGGTGTGATCATAACAACATACAAGGATCTCAAGTCCTTTGTTTCCCTGAGTTAGAATTCCTTACAATCAAATGCGACCGCCATTATCACCAAGAGAATTCTCTTTGATTATATTCACAGCCATGTATCTCCCCCCCCCCCCCCAAGCAGAAGCCCTGAAAGGACTTCATTGGACTCTATGTAAACTTGGAATATCTTCTGAGGCTCATTTATTGTAGCTGGGGATTTTAACAAGGCTAATCTGAAAACAAGGCTCATTAATTTATCAGCATATCGAATGCGCGAGCCGGGCTGGAAATTTCTGATCATTGCTACTCTAACTTCCGCAACGCATACAAAGCCCTCCTCGCCCTCCTTTCGGCAAATCTGACCACGACTCCATTTTGTTGCTCCCAGTCTATAGACAGAAACTTAAACAGGAAACACCCTGCTCAGGTCTGTTCAAAGCTGGTCCGACCAATCTGATTCCACACTTCAAGATTGCTTCATCAATGTTGTGACTGGGATATGTTCCGGATAGCCTCTGCCAACAACATTGATTTATACACTGATTCGGTGAGCGAGTTTATTAGCAAGTGCATCGGTGATGTTGTACCCACAGTGACTATTAAAACCTTCCCCAAACAGAAACCGTGGACTGATGGCAGCATTCGCGCAACACTGAAAGCGTGAACCACTGCTTTTAATCATGGCAAGGCGACCGGAAACATGACACGAATACAAACAGTGTAGCTATTCCCTCCGCAAGGCAATCAAACAAGCTAAGCGTCAGTAAAGAGACAAAGTAGAGTCGCAATTCAACGGCTCAGACACGAGATGTATGTGGCGGGGTCTACAGTCAATCACGGATTATAAAAAGAAAACCAGCCCCATCGCGGACACCGACATCTTGCTCCCAGACAAACTAAATAACTTATTTGCTCGCTTTGAGGACAATACAATGCCACTGACACGGCACGCTACCAAAACCAGTGGGCTCTCCTTCACCGCAGCCAATGTGAGTAAAACATTTAAACGTGTTAACCCTTGCAAGGCTGCCGGCCCAGACGGTATCCCTAGCCGCGTCCTCGGAGCATGCGCAGACCAGCTGGCTGGTGTGTTTCCGGACATATTCAATAAATCCCTATCCCAGTCTGCTGTTCTCACATGCTTCAAGAGGGCAAACATTGTTCCTGTTCCCAAGAAAGCTAAGGTAACTGAGCTAAACGACCATCGCCCCGTAGCTCTCACTTCCGTTCCCATAAAGTGCTTTGAGAGACTAGTCAAGGATCATATCACCTCCACCCTACCTGACAGTCTAGACCCACTCCAATTTGCTTACCGCCCCAATAGGTCCACAGACGACACAATCGCAATCACACTGCACACTGCCCTAACCCATCTGGACAAGAGGAATACCTATGCAAGAATGCTGTTCATCGATTACAGAATGCAAGAATGCTGTTCATCGAACGGCCCAGGACATTACTGGGGCCAAGCTCCTGCCATCCAGGACCTATATAATAGGCGGTGTCAGAGGAAAGCYACTGCATGGCAAGTGGTAACGGAGCGCCAAGTCTAGGACCAAAAGGCTCTCAACAGCTTCTACCCCCAAGCCATTAGACTGCTGAACAATTCATAAAAATYGTGTACACTGTTGCTACTCACTGTTTGTTTGTTACCTATGCATAGTCACTTCGCCCCCACCTACATGTACAGATTACCTCAACTAGCCTGTACCCCCACACACTGACTCGGTACCGGTGCCCCCTGTATATAGCCTCGTTATTGTTATTCTTATTGTGTTACTTTTTCTTTTAGCCTTTTTTGGTAAATATTTTCTTCTTCTTGAGCTGCATTGTTGGTTAAGGGTTTGTAAGTAAGCATTTCACGGTATAGTCTACACTTGTTGTATTCGGTGCATGTGGGAAATAAAGTTAGATTTTATTTGTTAACTGAGAGGAGTGTTTATGGAGCTTGGGCTGGCAATTGATTAAGTGATGTCTCGGTGATAAAAAAAAAAAAACCTGAAGAAAGGAAAATTCCAATCTTAGAGAATTCAGGGATGTAATTGTGACTTAGCACAATGATATAAAAGAAGAATCATTAGCTCAATATGCCAGCGTATTGATGATAGCGATCTATCAGAGTAATCACACTAACCGTACTATTTGAAGTAATTTGAGTATGGACATTGTTAAATGGGGTATTTGGTAAATTCACTATGGCTATTTTGTTCGGATTTTAGAGCACTGGTTTGAATGTTACAGAGTGTAGAATAGCTGATGAATTCACGAATGCTCACCGCCGGTTGAATATGGCCGGTGTCAGTAAACGTTAGGGAAATAACGTAATTTGATTTATTGCCAGCAGCACAGTTAGTCAATGTTTTGAATAAACATGTAAAAAGCCTAACCAGCTCTGCTAGGTGAGTAGAATGGAGAGTGAAGAGGTGTTTCTTGTTTGTGTCTGGAAGTAGCGTTAGCTAGCAAGCTAGCCAACTTTAGCCAGTTAGCTTGGGTGTGAGGCAATAAAAGTATTATAGTCTTGGGTAACCAGTGAGTGGAATTCTGCAGTGTAGTTAGTATAAATGTATCCGGATTAGGCCGTCAACTACCAAATGAAATACGGCCTGGCCATTTTTGTTTGTTTTGCCACATGGTTTGCAGGCACCCACACACAACACACTTGTAATGAGTATTTGTTGGTGTTTTTAAAATGCTCTGTCTGATTTATTGTGAGTGTTCTATTTCTTATGGTTTTAGTAGGTTTTTCACGGGTTGGAGATGCGTATTTTAAAGACGCAGACACATGGAATCTTCTGAAGTTTTTATTTTCTGAGTTTAATTGAACATGTGAATTCTTTTGATAAGAAATGTACTGGAAACGTACTGGAAACCTGGGTTACGACATGTAGGAAATGTTTGGCTGTTTATCATTAGTTAGCTTCTCTAGGGTAGGGGGCAGCATTCGGAATTTTGGATGAAATGCATGCCCAAATTAAACTGCTTGCTTCTCGGGCCCAGAAGATATGATATGCATATAACTGGTAGATTTGGATAGAAAACACTCTAAAGTTTCCAAAACGGTTAAAATAGTGTCTGTGACTATAACAGAACTGATTTGRCAGGCAAAAACCTGAGAAAAATCCATTCAGGAAGTAGTTTTCTTTTGGTTTTGTAGTTTTCTATTCAATGCCATTACAGTATCCATTGACTTGGGACTCAAATTGCAGTTTCTATGCCTTCCACTAGATGTCAACAGTCTTTAGAAATTATTTCAGGCTTGTATCCTGAAAAATTAGGAAGTAAAAGCAGTCTGAATGAGTGGACCCTAAAGTGTCACAGAGCTTTTTCATGCGCGCGACCGAGAGAGTGCGTTTCTTGTTTACCTTTTAAATTGACGACGTTATTGTCCGGTTGAAATATTATCGATTATTTAGGCTAAAAMCAACCTGAGGWTTGAATATAAACATCGTTTGACATGTTTCTATGAACTTTACGGATATAATTTGGATTTTTTTGTCTTCCTGTTTTGACTGCGTTTGAGCCTGTGGATTACTGAAGAAAACGCGCAAACAAAACTGAGGTTTTTGGATATAAAGAGACTTTATCGAACAAAAGGAACATTTATTGAGTAAATGAATGTCTGCTGAGTGCAACCATATGAAGATCATCAAAGGTAAGGGATTAATTTTATCTCTATCTATTTCTGACTTGTGTAACTGTTCTACTTGGCTGGTTACTGTTTGTAATGATTTGTCTAGTGGGCTATGTTCTCAAATAATCGTAAGGTATGCTTTCGCCTTAAAGCATTTTTTAAATMTGACACCGTGGTTGGAATAACAAGAAGTTAATCTTTAAACCTATGTAAAATATGTTTTGTTTTCTGAATTTTTATAATGAGTATTTCTGTATTTGAATTTGGCGCCCAGCACTTTCMCTGGCTGTTGAAGAGGTGGGACGCTACCGTCTCACGTACCCTAGAGAAGTTAGTCTACTATAGAAAGTAACACTTGTTTGAATGACCTCTGAACTCWGTCCTGACTTTCTAGTGTGGTTTGATCGCCCTCACTGGAAATCCGGGATACATTGGATGATGAATTTAAGGTAAATTATAATACTGATAATTATGGAGTAATTAATAGTTCTATGTGTAATTCGGACGACGACGCGGATAGTCCTGTCTCCAGTCTATTTTTTCTATTTCCCGAATCAAGTTATGGGTACAATGTTTTCTTTATGTTATTATTATGGGTAGTGATTCTAATTCTTTTTTTTATTTTGAAATGTTTTTTTTCTTTCTTAATCAGTAGTGTTGCTGTTTTTTACACATTGGTCACTGGTGAGTCATGTGTCAAAATGRTGGAATTACCAGTCTTTTGAGGTTTCTTCGATTTAAATGTATACACCTTGAGTGATATGTAGGTACAGTATGTATTGAGTGATATATGAAGGAGTGTATTGTTGCGTTGTTTGTTCTGTTTTGTTTCGATAAATTTCACCAGATTGGATCTGCTGGATGATTGGGATAATTTCCTGATCCTATGACTCTGCGATGAGGTTGACAATGTGGGGTGTATAAGCTAATTGGAAAAATTGTTTCAACAGAATGTGATTGACATTTGTTTTTGAGATTTGTACTAAGAATATTGGTAAAAGTTATAATTTGTTACATAGTGAATGCATGTCTGGATTTCCTGAATCAGAGATGTACTGAACTGAGTTGTTGTTCTGATCTGTCTTTTCTCAAGGTTATGGTGGAGATGGTATCTACAGTAGATGCATGAAAGGGATAATTTGACCAAACGGTGTGGACCTCAAAACCCCTCTAACCGGCTGAAGAAATTGTGTTCACAATGGCCCTGTCCTGCACCACTTCTATCGAGAGACCTGAGTCTGAACCAGTAACCGGTGTACAGCATCCAGTTGAAGTTATCAAATGCCTTTTCTCTCAGGAGTGCAACAGAAGTCCACATGTAGTGAGCACGGAGAGAGATCCGTTCCAAAACTTCTCTCATATTGCTGGTATGCTGGTTGGCAAATGGACAAGACATAATGAGTTGTGGTGGGGTTCATGTGAGACATTGAAATTGGAACTTTGTCATGGGCCATCCACATTGAACTGTGAAGCTATCTGAAGACGAAAAATTAAGAAATGCCAGAAGATTGAGTGGCGGAGATGGGAGGGTGTTGGTCAACCGTGCCTGTAATTGATTTAGACTTTACCGTGCTAAATGTATAGTGATTTAGGCTAAGAATGAATTGAGATACTGATCTGTAATTATAACCCTGATGAGGAACTTAGTACTAGAATTATGAGACTAATATATTGCATGGTAATATAAATGTACATTCTGCAAGTATTGATGTGTGTTAAGTTAAGGGTTTTAATTTTGGGTGATAGATTAGGCACTGAAGCAATGTCATTCTAAATTTTGGTTGGATAATTCATTGGGTTTTAATTATGATTTGGAAGCTGACTGATTTTTAAAACTGCCTGATTGATTTCAGTAAGTTTTAGTATGTTATTCGGAGCAATTAATAATGTATTATGGATTGATTGTTTTGATTGTTGTTTTGCTGACTGTGACATAGGTAAAGAAGTTGTTGGGTACTGAAAATGTTGCTCAATGACTATTCTCAGCATGCCTCGGTGAATGAAGAGGTGAAACTGATCCTAATCTATTTGATTTATATCCATTGCCAAATTGTAACTTTTGATGATAATGAGAATACTCAGGAACTATAGCAGGTTTATGCTAATGGAACATAGAGTTCATAGGTGTAATGGGACCTAGGTGTAGCTGGTGTAGAGAGTCAGGCGCAGGACAGCAGATATGAGTAATCAACGTATTTTTACTCAAAATGTCAAATATACAAAGTAACAAATACACGCACACAATGACAGACCAAAAATACAATAAACAATCACTCACAAAAAAACATGGGGGAACAGAGGGTTAAATACTGAACAAGTAATTGTGGGATTGAAATCAGGTGTGTAAAACAAAGACAAAACAAATGGAAAATGAAAAGTGGATCTGCGGTGGCTAGAAGGCAGGTGACGTCGACCGCCGAACGCCGCCCGAACAAGGAGAGGGACCGGCTTCGGCGAAAGTCGTGACAATAGGCAATGCCTTATACATAGTGGGATCATGATGCTTGTCCTGGGTCATGTTCATTAGGAACTCAATTCAAGAAATGTGACTTAAACATGAAGTCACTACTAACAATAAATGCTGATTTTAGTTTCTACAGATGGTTCTATGGGGACGGAAATGATTATTTCTACCATGCTGACCAATGGGAGTATGATCAGTATCAATATGATCATTTGTATTGTACTGATGAAAAATGTACTCTGGTTTAGAGTGCTGAGAATCTCTCTCTCCTTTCTGAGTTAATTGAGAGGAGTTTTTATGGAGCTTAGGCTGGCATCTGATTAAGTGATGTCTCGGTGATAAAAAACCAAACAGCCACATTCCAGTCTATAATTAGTGGTGCATGTGAGAAATAAGTCTCCGGTCTAACTGGGCCTGCATTCTATAGATGTGATTGTGTGTGTCACCGAGATAGAGATAGCCTGAAGGAATAGAACAAACATTTCAGTTTTTGTTCTCATCCTTGCATCTGGGAAACTTAGCCTGGAGGAGTGAAATAACACCCCCCGTGCAGATAAACGACATGATGAACCCAGGGTGGTTTATCCTCCCAGTCTGCATGGATGGTATTCAGCCCTGGTTGAAGCCTTTTGAGGTCTGCTATATAAAGACTACGTATGATTTTAGGAACTCGGCTCAACAGTCAATGCTGTTGAGTCGACGGTTTCATTATTGCAATAATAAATCAATATTGAATCAAGATGATTGTTTGAAGAAATAACAAAGTCTCTCTCACTTGAATAGAATATTCCACCACAACCTGTAAAATAGTTCATGTAAACCAGGGATAAAATGCCCCAGTAAAAAACAGACTACTCTCTCCAAAGCAAAAAAAATACATTTGACAACCCTATTTTCGATCTGTCCCTAGGGAGAGAAGAGGGAGGAAGAGAGTTTGTGTTTGACAGGTTGTCAGCTTTTCTCCCGTGAGGTGTGTGTAAGAAACCATCTCTATAGGGCTGATATGATACAGAATCCTCATCAACACTGTTCCTATCTGCTCCAACAGTGTGAGTGTCAGTCTGGCAGATATTACCTGCTGCCAGTGGCAGCATAGAAAATCAGATTAGATATACAGGGCTGTTGCCTGCTATGAGCTATTCTGGAGAGAAATATGAAAAATGTCTCTCCAATGTGAAAATAGAAAATTATGTGTACGTACGTGTTATGTGTGTTAGTAGAAGAAAACAAAGATATCTCAAGTCTTTTTTAAACCACGTTCTATCCAAGCATTAAAATAGATTTTAACATGGGCAAAATACTTTACCACATCTCTGTGTGTAATCTCTTTTTGAGGTTTGTGCAACATAAAGGCTTTCTCTGCTTGGCTTGATGTATGAGAACATGTGGAATACAAGCTTTCCATGTGAAGTAATCTGTTCTGCTATTGATTGGTACCCATGCAGTATTCAGATTGTACAGGAGAATAATGTCCAGATTGTAGAGGACAGCAGGAGCGATATTAGTGTTTTCTCGTATTGTGTTGTGTTGAGCCAGGGGCTCACTAGGAAAATMCAATATCTAAAATATGCACAAACATCCATCAGTGTCTGACAGGGTCACAGACGAGCCATGATGTGAGCAGCATTTAATCACTCGCACAAATACACACAGCCACACACTCACACACACTCCACATCCCCTTGCCATGCAGACACATATAAATTCAATTCATGTCTTCTCACGGCTATTGTTGTTCTATCTGATCAAGGATTTGTTTCGTCTCTGTTTTCTTCGCAGGCCTGCATTAACTTCTTATGGCTGGGGGAAGTATTGAGTAGCTTGGATGAATGTGCCCAGAGTAAACTGCCTGCTACTCAGGCCCAGAAGCGAAGATATGCATATTATTAGTAGATTTTGATGGAAAACACTCTGAAGTTTCTAAAACTGTTTGAATGATGTCTGTGAGTATAACATAACTCATATGGCAGGCAAAAACCTGAGAAAAAATCTAACCAGGAAGTGGGAAATCTGAGGTTTGTAGGTTTTCAAGTCTTTGCCTATCCAATATACAGTGTCTATGGGATCATATTGCACTTCCCAAGGCTTCCATTAGATGTCAACAGTCTTTAGAATGTTGTTTCAGGCTTCTACTGTGAAGGAGGAGAGAATAAGAGCTGATTGAGTAAGAGGTCTGGCAGAATGCCATGAGCTCAGTCAGGCGTGCGCCCGTGAGAGTTAGCTGCGTTCCTTTTCCTTTCTAAAGACAAAGGAATTCTCCGGTTGAAACATTATTGAAGATTTATGTTAAAAACGTCCTAAAGATTGGTTCTATACATCGTTTGACATGTTTCTACAAACTGTAATGGAATTTTTTGACTTTTCGTCTGGTCTGCGCCTCATGAATTTGGATTTGTGAACTAAACGTGCGAACAAAAAGGAGGTTTTTGGACATAAATGATGGACTTTATCGAACAAAACAMACATTTATTGTGGAACTGGGATTCCTGGGAGTGCATTCTGATGAAGATAATCAAAGGTAAGTGAATATTTATAATGCTATTTCTGACTTTTACTGACTCCACAACAAGACGGGTATCTGTATGGCTTGTTTTGGTCTCTGAGCGCTGTACTCAGATTATAGCATGGTGTGCTTTTTTGGAAAAGCTGTTTTGAAATCTGACACAGCGGTTGCATTAAGGAGAAGTTTATCTAAAGTTCTATGCATAACACTTGTATCTTTTATCAATGTTTATTATGAGTATTTCTGTAAATTGATGTGGCTCTCTGCAAAATCACTGGATGTTTTGGAAGCAAAACATTACTGAACATAACGCGTCGATGTAAACTGAGATTTTTGGATATAAATATGAACTTTATCGAACAAACCATACATGTATTGTGTAACATGAAGTCCTATGAGTGTCATCTGATGAAGATCATCAAAGGTTAGTGATTAATTTTATCTCTATTTCTGCTTTTTGTGACTCCTGTCTTTGTCTGGAAAAATGGCTGTGTTTTTCTGYGACTAGGTGCTGACCTAACATAATCGCATGGTATGCTTTTGTTGTAAAGCCTTTTTGAAATCAGACACTGTTGTGGGATTAACAACAAGTTTATCTTTAAAATGGTGTAAAATACTTGTATTGTTTGAGTAATTTTAATTATGAGATTTCTGTTGTTTGAATTTGGCGCCCTGCACTTTCACTGGCTGTTGTCATATCGATCCCGTTAACGGGATCTCAGCCGTAAGACGTTTTTAATCAAATCAAATAATAAACGTTATTTGTCACACACGCCGAATACAACAAGTGTAGACTTACTGTGAAATGCTTACTTACAAGCCCTTAACCAACAGTGCAGTTCAAAAAGAGTTAAGAAAATATTGACCAAATATACTAAAGTAAAAAACAAAAAAATAATAAAAAGTAACACAATAACATAACAATAACGAGGCTATATACAGGGGGTACCGTTACAGAGTCAGTGTGTGGTGGTACAGGTTAGTTGAGGTAATTTGTACATGTAGCTAGGGGTGAAGTGACTATGCATAGACAGTAAACAGCGAGCGGAGTGGGAGGCAGATTCAAAGATAGACAAACTGAGCAGAGCAGCCCCAATCTTTTTGTGATTGAATGTGTGTGTGTTTGTGTGTGTGTGTTTATATGTACTCTATGTGTGTGTTTGTGCATGTGTGTATCAGAGAATAGGTAGTCTGCAGCATAGCCTGATAAGAGTACAACTCTTTCATGTCTAGTGTGATGAAAGATGTCTACAATATTTTATGAACCAAACAGGTGAGGACCAGTGTGTACCATCCACAAATGGACGGGCTAGTCCAACACTTCAATAAGACCCTAAAGCAGATGTTGAAGAAGGTAATTGAGAGAGACGGGAGGAATTGGGACCAGCTCCTACCCCACTTGATGTTMTTGGTGCCCGAGGTACCCCAAGCGTCCACTGGGTTCTCCCCCTTTGAGCTCCTGTATGGCTGTCGGCCAAGCGGATTGCTGGATATAGCCAAGGAGGTCTGGGAGGACCAACCAACCACCCTTCGCAGTGTGGTGTAACACGTGGAGGAGATGAGGGAGAGGATGAAGGCGATTTGGCCAGTGGTGAGGGAGCACATGGCACAGGCGCAACGCACCCAGGAGCATATAGTCAACCGGGGGGCCCAACCACGAGAGTTCCAACTGGGTGAGAAGGTCTTGGTTCTGATCCCCACAACGGTGAGCAAATTCCTGGCTATGTGGCATGGGCCCTAMAACATTGTCAAGAAGTTAGGCGACGTCAATCATAAGGTCCGCCAACCGGGGCAGAGAAAACCACTCCAGCTTTACCATGTGAAACTATTGAAGAAGTGGCACGCGGACACAGCCACAGCAGAACCTGCCCTCTGTCGAAGTTTCCATTGGGGAAGACCTCAGCCCGAGCCAATGACAATCGCTCCTAGAGTTGGTCCAGCGGAATACAGCAGTGTTCTCTGAGGTGCCAGAGTGCACGGATCTCGTGGAACATCATATCCACTAACGTCCGGGAGAAAAAGTCAGTAAACGGCCATACCGGATATCAGAAGCCCAGAGGGCGGCAGTCAAACGAGAAGTGACGACAATGCTAGAGATGGGGGTACTGGAGGAGTCCAACAGTGAGTGGTCTAGCCCTATAGTGCTGGTACCAAAACCGGACGGAACCGTCTGCTTCTGTAACAACTTCCGGGGCCTGAACAAGGTCAGTAAATTCGACACCTACCTCATGCCGAGGGTGGACGAACTGATTGACCGCTTGGAGAAGGCAAGATACGTCAGCACCCTGGACCTGACGAAGGAGTACTGGCAGGTGCCAGTAAGGGGTACTGGCAGGTGCCAGTAAAACTCTAAGAAAGTTTTCTTGCTCTATCATACTGGGCACATAATATGTGAGATGCACAGATTAACTAAAAACACGAGCACTGCAAACACTCAGAACAGAGAGAGCAGCAGCGCCTGGATTTTGCAGTCTCCCTCTTCTTCAAGTTCCCCTTCTGAGACTGGCTGCCTGTTGAGAACAAGTGACAGGCAGAATTCCACACACCTTAATTCAGTATTTTAGTCTATGATTGCCATGTGAGTGCACAAAAAATCTGTGAAAATATGCCTGCACTCCGCCCATGCCGGGCAAAAGTGGGCATTGAGCCTAATGGAGAGGTGCGAGCGGTAAGCACCAGATCTCCAGTGCTCCCCCACAGCCCGGTTCGACCTGTGCCTGCACTCTTGAGGGGCCGGGCTAAAGTGGGCATTCAGCCTGGAGGAGTAGTGCCAAGGCTGCGCACCAGAGCTCCAGTGCTCCCCCACAGCCCGGTTTATCCAGTGCCTCCTCTAAGCACCAGGCCTCCTGTAGGTCTCCCAAGCCTGGTGGTCCCTGTGGCAGCCCCACACACCAGGCCTCCCATAGGTCTCCTCAGCCTGGTGGGCCCTGTGGCAGCCCCACGCACCAGGCTGATTCTCTGCGTCTCCTCCCTCCAGAGTCTTCCTCCGTCCGGACCTCCAGCGACGCCCTCCTGACCGGAGCTGCAGAGTCGCCCTCCTGTCCGGAGCTGCAAGAGTCGCCCTCCTGTCCGAGCTCCAGAGTCGCCCTCCTGTCCGGAGCTGCCAGAGTCGCCTCCTGTCCGGAGCTTGCCAGAGTCGCCCTCCTGTCCGGAGCTGCCAGAGTTCGCCCTCCTGTCCGGAGCTGCCAGAGTCGCCCTCCTGTCCGGAGCTGCCAGTAGTCGCCCTCCTGTCCGGAGCTGCCAGAGTCGCCCTCCTGTCCGGAGCTGCCAGAGTCGCCCTCCTGTCCGGAGCTGCCAGAGTCTGCCCTCCTGTCCGGAGCTGCCAGAGTCGCCCTTCCTGTCCGGAGCTGCCAGAGTCGCCCTCCTGTCCGGAGCTGCCAGAGTCGCCCTCCTGTCCGGAGCTGCCAGAGTCGCCCTCCTGTCCGGAGCTGCCAGAGTTGGCCTCCTGTCTGGGGCCCGCTGCGAGGGTCCCCAGTCCGGGGTTGGCGGCGAGGAGCGGGGTCCACGTCCCGCGCCAGAGCCGCCACCACGGATAGATGCCTACCCAGACCCTCCCCTATATCTTTAGGTTTTGCGGCCGGAGTCCCCATTTTTTTTTTGGGGGGGGGGGTACTGTCACGCCCTGACTTTAGTTATATTTGTTTTCTTTATTTTTTGTTTAGGTCAGGGTGTGACAAGGGTAGTTTGTTTAGTTTTTGTCTTGTCTAGGGTTTTTGTTTATCTATGGGGATTTTGTATGGCCTAGGGGTATGTAGGTTTATGGTGGCCTGAATTGGTTCCCAATCAGAGACAGCTGTTTCTCGTTGTCTCTGATTGGGAAGCCTATTTAGGTTGCCATTTTCCATGTTGGTTTTGTGGGTAGTTGTTTTCTGTTTTGTGTTGCTGCACCTTACAGGACTGTTTCGTTTTCGTTCCTTCTCTTTGTTATTTTGTTTAGTGTTCTGTTTTTAATAAAAATAACATGAACACTTACCACGCTGCGCTTTGGGCCGATGACTACTCTTCATCCGAAGACTAATATCGTTACACTGGGCACCCCGACGCTGATGGCCCCAAGTAGAGATAATTAGGGGAGAGTGCCAACCAGCCGTGCAGGCCACATAAAGGGAGCACCGTGGCACACCGCGAGGGAGACAAAGAGAGAGGCAAGGAGTGAGCCTAGAAATGGGAACGAAGCTCCCGGAGGCATGGAGCTGAATATAAGAAGAAGGACGAGGCCAAACCTAAGTTATTTTGTTGTCATGTTTATTTTGTTGCCTAGTAAAGTTGTGTTTTCTGACTAGAACCTTCCTGTCTCTGTGTCCGTCTATACACACTCAACCCAACACAATACCTCATAGTGATAAAAATTAAAACAGGTTTTCAGAAATGTTTGCAAATGTATAAAAATAWWAWYAWYTTATTTATATGAGTTTTCAGACCCTTTGCTATGAGACTCAGGTGCATCCTGTTCCCATTGATCATTCTTGAGATGTTTCTAAACTTTGATTGGAGTCCACCTGTGGTAAATTCAATTGATTGGACCTGATTTGGAAAGGCACACACCTGTCTATATAAGGTCCCACAGATGACAGTGCATGTCAGAGAAAAAAACAAGCCATGATGTCGAAGGAATTGTCCGTAGAGCTCCGAGACAGGATTGTGTCGAGGCACAGAGCGAAACAAGGTCGCCAAGAACACAGTGGCCTCCATCATTATTAAATGTAAGAAGTTTGGAACCACCAAGACTTTTCCTAGAGCTGGCCTCCAGGCCAAACTGAGCAATCGGAGGAGAAGGACCTTGGTCAGGGAGGTGGCCAAGAACACAATGGTCATTCTGACAGAGCTCCAGAGTTCCTCTTTGGAGATTGAAGAACCTTCCAGAAGGACATCCATTTATGTAGCACTCCAACAATCAGGCCTTTATGGCAGAGTGGCCAGACGGAAGCCACTCCTTAGTTAAATTCACATGACAGCCTGCTTGGAGTTTGCCAAAAGGCACCTAAAGGACTCTCAGACCATGAGAAACAAGATTCTCTGGTCTGATGAAACCAAGATTGAACACTTTGGCCTGAATGCCAAGCGTCACGTCTGGAGTAAACCTGGCACCATCCCTACGGTGAAGCATGGTGGTGGCAGCATCATGCTTTGGGGATGTTTTTCAGTGGCAGGGACCTCAGGATCAAGGGAAAGATGAAAGGAGCCAACTACAGAGATATCCTTTATGAAAACCTGCTCCAGAGCATTCAGGGCCGCAGACTGGAGCGATGGTTCGTCTTCCAACTGGACAACGACCCTAAGCACACAGCCAAGGCAACGCAGGAGTGGCTTCAGGACAAGTCTCTGAATGTCCTTGAGTGGCCCAGCCAGTTTCCGGACCTGAACCCGATCTAACATCTCTGGAGAGACCTGGAAATAGCTGTGCAGGTATGCTCCCCATCCAACCTGACAGAGCTTGAGAGGGTCTGCAGAGAAGAATGAGAGAAATTCCCCAAATACAGGTGTGCCAAGCTTATAGTGTCATACCCAATAACACTCGAGGCTGTAATCGCTGCCAAAGGTTCTTCAACAAAGTACTGAGTAAAGGGTCTGAATACTTGTCTAAATGTGATATTTACGTTTTTTGCATTGTGGGGTATTGTGTGTAGAATGATGAGGGAAAATAATATTTAATCCATTTTAGAATAAGTCTGTAACGTAACAACATGTGGAAAAGTCAAGGGGTCTGAATACTTTCCGAATGCACTGTCATCTCACTTGTAGACCTGGCATACCTCCACCCTTATCTTGGTCTTCCCCTCTTCATCCCCCTCTCCTTCCCTTCCCCCACACTCTCTCGCTCTGTCTCTGTTTCCTTTCTTTCTACCCCCTCTTTTTCTTGTAATAGAGACCTGTTTAAAGCAGGTAAACATGGTTGATGCAAGAGTCAAAACCACTATCTGTATGTGATGATAGAACTATGATGCATAGGTGGAGAATTTGATTTGAATCACAGAAAGTTGACATAACTCAACTTTTATAGTTTACTTCCACGTTATTTAATTGTGTGAGTGTGTGCGTGTGTGTTTCTGTGGTTGTGTGAGCGGTGTACTTAAGTGAACACGTTTACTGTGTGTTTCATGTGCACGAAGTATGCGTTACCTGCTGCCCTGCTTACTGGCGAACCCTCAGGGTTTTCAGGAAGTGCTAAACAGTAACTTCCTCTGACCTGAACTCAATAGCTCTCCAYAGATCTCTCTGTTAAAGCCTATCTCTCTGTTAAAGTCAAGTCAGCACCTGAATGGAATTGATGAGTGCATGTTCCAAAATGTAACCTGACACCCTTTCTTTACACTGTGGTATTTCCTCAGAACACTGTTTCAAAGAAGAAGAAAAAAACACACCGAAACACATTCTCTCTCTCCCTCTCTCAATCTTACACTCTCTCTACGCCCCCCCCCCCCCCCCCSCTCTAAGACCACACAAACACATCCTGTATCAGTTTGACTACCCCAGCCACTCTTATGCATGATTGTCTCACACCTCTGTATGTTAKACTAACATAAMATTGTCAACAGTTATATGGGACAGTACACACATAAACAAACTAGCAAAATGAATAGTTACCCATGGATCGCATATAGGCAGACTCTTGAGTTGATCATTTCATCCCAAATGTAAAGATCAATAACCGAAACTAAATGGTCAAAAGCATTGAAAAACACCAAGTGATTTAATGTGATTGAGTCAATGTGAAACTGATGTTAATGTCATGTACTACATTCTACACTGAGGTAGTTCAGARTGTAGTATGTTCTGGGGTGTCAGACCCCTTAGAGTTGCARWACKTTATGTGGTTTCATTTATGAAATGACTTTGGGAAATACAGAGAGGTTAGATAGAAGGGCTTTAGATAATAAAACATTTAATATAATCTATTTCTATGGCTCAGACAGAGTGGCCAAGACAGGGCTCAAATCCCCGTTGCCAGGGGGATGTGTGGTATAGAGTGGGCAGCGCTACCACTAGGCCAGACTCCTGCACTCTCTTGGTGCATTTCCACTGAGGATTTACCCCAATGTTTTACCCAAAAGGCTCTGACTTTTCTGTTTCCATCTACGTGGGCCGGCACCCGTGTCTCACTGGGCCATGGCTTCGGTGGACCTGCTCAGACTTGGAGCCAAGGCAAGGTCCTGGGCACATTTCAGCTGGCATGTACATAGCAATGGCTAACTGTGAATTTKACCACCTTCTCACAAAGCAACAGTCTTGAATGATGCAGAGGTTGTTGATTCTGCTCGCCACAAGTCTTTGGTGTCAGACTCCTGATGGAACACAATAACACTAGAGCTAACATGAAAATWAAACACTGGTGACACCCTGGTGTGTGGGTAAGTCCAGGTGGCAGGTGGGGGACAGRSGGAGCAGATAGCTGCTTAGTGGCTATTCAGCAGCCTGATGGTCTAGGGGAAGAAGCTATTGGCCAGTCTGACAGTTTTGGGGGACGGGATCATCGATGGGGTATGGGGCTTTTGGATATGAAATTCACCTTGAAATCCAACTCTGAGCACACAGTAAATCACTCAGTAATTAAATGCTGAGTGGGTATGTGTGATGTCTTGAAGTTCAATGGCTGTGATGTTTCAGACAAACTCACTTCTGTGCTTCTYTCTCACACGACCACTTCCTCTGTTCTCCATCCTCCTCAGACTACCGAAATGTTCATGTCCCGCCCTCTCTGAGTGGTTCCTGGTTAGCTAGCTGTGACACTGATCTCAGACTCTGRCGTTCCACTCCACTCTGTCCATTTCTCTCTCTGTCAGTCAGCTGCGTCCAATATCGTCATGGAAACTCTCCTGTTCTGGGACCTGGTGTCTGTGGTCATCATGCTGTTCCTTGTCTCTACAGGTAAGCTACAGTGGATGACCATAGTACAGTGTGTATGTATGTATTTGTGTGCCTGCCTGCCTGTGTTCAGTTTGCATTCTTATTTCTTAAAAGGATAAAAAACATCTCACACTGTCCTTTAAAGTAAAGTACTTACAACATTGTCTTTCTTGTTTTCTGTCCCATAGAGTCAGCAGGTGACTCAACAAAATATCAGAAAAATAAATCAGCTTCTTTGGGAGAAATTGTTACTTTGGTTTGCAATAACTCAGAGGCGAATGCATCATACATCTGGAAGAAGGACACAGTTCTCATTTTCTCTCATAGTGACACACTGAATAAAACTGAAGGAAAATTCACCTCTGACAGGATGAGTGTTGATCCATCTTCTACAAAGATGACTATCTTTAATGTACAGTTAAATGACACCGGGAGCTACATATGTCAAATAACAGATGATCAAAGTGGTGTACGGACAATGGAGTGGAATATGACCATCACTAATAACCTCACAGGTAATGGAAGTAATGTTCTGTTTATACTGTAACATGTGGAGAAGAAACTGTATTCTGTAATGCCAGATATAAATATGCACATTTCTGAAGWYGAATTTTGACATGAACAAAAATGTCAATTATTGTGATAATAATTGCAAACCATCAATACTGAATGTTAATGTTATTATTTGGTTATTATCTCCCTTTTTTTTTACTATATTGTTATAAAGCAWAGAAATATAACACTTGTTTTAGACTTGTCAACTCTCCTGAAAACCACAATTGTTTCTGTCTTAACACAGMTCATGCTGRACATGGCMTACGGAGGTTAWTGCTCTTCACAATTCCATCTGCTATTGGAGGAGTGGTTCTCTGCATGAACATCTGCTGTATGGTCTGGCTGTGTAGGTGAGTAGCTCAAAGTAGTGTACCTAAGAGCTCAGTTCAATCAMATCTGCATTGCTTAAAGCACTGTGGTCTCATTTTGTATCTATTGTTGAGTAGGAGTAAAATGTTCAATAAAATACGTAATTCATGTTACTTTGTTTCTACAGGAAACAAAAACAGGAACAGACTGTCACAAGTCATTGTRATAGGCAAGGAGAGGTCAGTAGCTTAATTCCAGATGGGTTGGGTTAAATGAGGAAGACACATTTCGGTTGAATGCATTCAGTTGTGGTACTAACTGACTAGGTATCCCCCTTTCCCTTTCCATTCAGCACTAGATCATTACTAAACGAAGTGGCTGTGTGACTTGTGTTTGTCCCACCAGCAGGATGCCTTTTCCTRTTTTCTAAAACTCCCAATGTTCTGCTCATGTGTTTCTTTTACGCACTAAACACTTCATGCAGCCTCCTGCTTATGTTTATGTTGTCTTGAAAATGTGCAGAATGTAAGGTTTTAGAAAATGGGAAATTTCTTCCTGAGGGAGGGTCGAACATGCCTTTTCTGAAAGGCCAGGCTACGAAAACGGAGTTTTCATGAATTATTTTGAAATTGCCAAATTTGTGGCTGTGGTAACTAGTGGAAACCAAACTTAGGATCCGAATCACGCTCTGCCCACGTGTTATTTTACACGTAATTTCAAGTTTCTCACTTTACTCTATCAAATCAAATCAAATGTATTTATAAAGCCCTTTTTCGATCAGATGTCASAAAGTGCTTAGGCAGAAACCCAGCCTAAAACCCCAAACAGCAAGCAATGCAGATGTAGAAGCACGGTGTCTAGGAAAAACTCCCTATAATGCAGGAACCTAGTAAGTAACCTAGAAAGGAACCAGGCTCTGAGTGGTGTCCAGTCCTCTTGTGGCTGTGCCGAGTGGAGATTATAAGAGTACACGGCCATTAAGGCCAGATAGTTCTTCAAGATGTTCAAATGTTCATAGATGACCAGCAGGGTCAAATAATAATTGCAGTAGTTGTAGAGCATGCAACAGGTCAGCACCTCAGGAGTAAATGTCAGTTGGCYGAGCATTCAGAGGTCGAGACAGCAGGTGTGGTAGAGAGAGAGAGAGCGAGAGAGCGAGAGAGAAAGATGGAGAGTCGAAAACACTATGTCCAGGRCAAGGTAGCACGTCCGGTGAACAGATCAGTGTTCCATAGCCACAGGAAAAACAGCAGAAACTGGATCAGTATCATGACCAGGTGGACTGGGGACAGCCAGGAGTCATCATGCCAGGTAGTCCTGAGGCATGGTCCTAGGGCTCAGGTCCTCCTGGAGGGTGGAGAGTTCGAGAGGAAAATTAGAGAGAACATATTTAAGTTCAAATAGGACACCAGATAAGACAGGAGAATTTCACTTGATAGGATTAGGCGGCCGTCTATGGTGGCAGATTGACCAGGGCTGCATTTTCTGAGCTAACCTGACCAAGACGCACGTCCAACAACAACACATAAAACCTCATAATTCTGCCCCAAAACAATGACAATTGCTCTCAACCAGTGGCGTATGGGCTTTTTAGGTGAGCAGTGCCCAATTTGTCAAAAGCAGGGAGCGCAACATATTTTGCTTGTCCATTCCCAGCTCGCCTCTCCAGGGTGCTGTTGGAGAGATCCAGCTCTACAGCGCTCCACCAACGCTCTGTCCCCAAAAAATATCCAATATAAATCATGTAGCAGCTATAGGATATGGTAGAAAGAGTATGTGGCCTTTTCTGGGGYGGCAGGTAGCCTAGTGGTTAGAGCGTTGGGCCAGTAACCGAAATGTTGCTAGATTGAATCACCGAGCTGACAAGGTAAAAATCTGTGTTCTGCCCCTGAACAAGGCAGTTAATCCACTGTTCCTAGGCCGTCATTGTAAATTAGAATTTGTTCTTAACTGACTTGCCTAGCTAAATAAAGGTTAAATCAATTTTAAAAATAAATAAATTCTGTAGCCTACAGGCTGGAGATAAAATGTATGACAATGTAATGACACCGACACTTTTTGCAAAATTCAGGTTTCTCTAAATGGCACTCAGTCAACTAAAACATTTGCTGTCATGTTAACAAACAACATATCCTAAAAACAGGACATGTCAAACTAAAATGGACAATATGGAATGGACAATCACAACTGCTGTCCAGGAGTTTCACACCACCATTGTCATGATCAGTGGTTTCAAGTTTGTATTCTTCAATTTTTGATCATAGCGAAAATGAAAATACTTATGCATTTCCTAGGCTCGCGATAACTCCTCATAAACCTGGGTAGCTGATATTCAGAGTTTAAATAGGCAAAATGATTAGTCACAGAAATCAGGACTAATAAAGCCAATGCAATGGCCTGTTTTAGGCTGCACCTCATTGAGCACGGACCAACGCCTTGGATGTCTTTTTTTGGTGCAGTTATTTTTTGGTCTTGCCTATGGCGGCAGAACGGCAAAGACCGGCCCTGACAGACACGGTTTCAATGGGGAAAGCTGAGCTGACTACAGTGACTGTGCTAGTGGCGGACTCCACAAAGCAGCAAGGCTGGCTAGCACCATCATGTGGAGCTAGAGGAGTCAGAAGAGGCTACTCACCCTCTTCTGAACTGTCAACCAATTTTGATCATGATGATTTTGCCAATGAACAACTGAAAGAACATTCCAAAAACATATACACCGAGTGTACAACACATTCGGAACGCCTSCTCTTTCCATGACATAAACTGACCAGGTTAATCCAGGTGAAAGCTATGATCCCTTATTAAATCCACTTCAATGTAGATGAAGGGGAGGAGACAGGTTAAAGAAACATTTTCAAGCCTTGAGACAATTGAGACATGGATTGTGTATGTGTGTCATTCAGAGGGTGAATGGGCAAGACGAAATATTCAAGTGCCTTTGAACAGGGTATGGTAGTAGGTGCCAGGATTACCGGTTTGAGTGTGTCAAGAACTGCAACACTGCTGGGTTTTTCACACTCAACAGTTTCCCGTGTGTATCAAGAATTGTCCACCACCAGGCCTCCCGAGTGGCGCAGCGGTCTAAGGCACTGCATCRCAGTGCTAGCTTCGTCACTACAGATCCTGGTTCGATCCCAGACTGTGTCGCAGCCAACCGGGAGACCCCGGAGGCGGCACACAATTGGYCCAGCATCGTACGGGTTGTCCTTGTACCATCGCACTCTATCGACTCTTGTGGCTGGCTGGCCGCAATCCACGCTGACACGGTCGCCAGGTGCATGGTGTTTCCTCTGACACATTGGTGCGGCTGGCTTCCAGGTTAAGCAAGCATTGTGTCAAGAGGCAGTACGGCTTGGCTGGGTTGTGTTTCAGAGGAGGCACGCCTCTCCCGAGTCCGTATGGGAGTTGCAGCCATGGGACAAGACTGTTACTACCAATTGGGGAGAAAAAGGGGTAAAAAATGTATTAAAGATAAATAAACAATGGTCCACTGCCCAAAGGACATCCAGCCAACTTGACACAATTGTGGGAAGCACTGGAGTCAACATGGGACAGCATTCCACCTTGTAGAGTCCATGCCCAGATGAATTGAGGCTGTTCCACACAAAAGGGTRTGCAACTCAATATTAGGAATGTGTTCCTAAAGTGCAGTCTAGACACAGCAGTAGCTGAAAGGACTGAGAGGGGGAGCGCAGCGGATCCTACATATGCGTAGAAATCTCTGTATCTTTTGTCCAAAACCTCTGTGCTCCAGAAAATCCAGAACTGCACTCACTCCGTTTTTTAAAACACTGCACAAATGTTGTTGTTTCTACGGTAACTTACTGGCAGCCAGTACCTGTAAGAGAAGAAGTTAAAAAAAGGTACGGTATGTTACTGTACAGTAATTTACAGTATCTAATACTGTTACTGTACTTGATTTATGACACCAATGATACTACTGTCATTGTTATACAGTAACAAATACTCTAACTGTAATCTTTGGTATCATTTTACAGTAAATTAGTAAATTGGTAAATTCATTTTTTTTTTGCTGTATGCTGTTTACGGTTGGCACAAATACAAATATTAGACCTCCCAAATATGCTAATGTTCCCCGCCAGTACATTGTCCACACCTACATTTCAGAGCACMGTGATGATTGTAGCTTATATTCAAAATATTGGGTACAAAAATGTACCATAATAATAGATTATCCGCACAACCAGTACCATATGAGTTCCTTATGTGTGTACCTTTGACCTTTTTGTACCCCAGGGAACCCACACTGTAGCCTAACAATATTCTTCTTTTTGAGAATGTGTGAATACAGTGCCTTCAGAAAGTATTCACACCCCTTGACCTTTTCCAAATGTTGGTGTGTTACAGAATGAATTTAAAATTGATTAATTTATTATTTTTTTTTAAAACACATATTCTTACTTTGACATTATGGACTGTTGTGTAGCCCAGCTAGGTAAGAAAACTCTATTTCAACTCAATTTTAAATTCTAGGCGTACCAACCAAATTTGGAAAGGTCAAGGTATGAATAACTTTCTGAATGCACATACATACAGTAACCAGTCAGGTGTTTCCAATGTGAACGACGTTTGTGCATGCCCAGCTGCTGATTTTCTGGCCGTACCTCCTTCCTAACACAGTCTGTGAGGCCTTATAGCAATCAGACAATGTTACAGCCAACCCTCATTAGACACATCAATGTGTGGCTTAAGCGAACGACTTACATCATCCCACTTTTATGTGTAAACATAACTTATGTTAATATCCCAACTGGAAATCTTGGGCAGTGACATTTCCTCTTCATGATAATGTTTCCTTGCTCCACTACTAGCCTGCAACCGCAAAGAACACCCTCGCAAAAAACATCACAGGCAATGGCCACTCTCTATGAGGGAAATATAAACAAACGTCTTGATCTCGCGTATTGGAGGGAACCGACTGATAAACCTCCTCTCTCTTCGTAGTGGCAGGAGTCCAACAGAAAAGCAAATACAGATGGCTCACATAGACACAGTGCACCACACCTCAAATGATCACCACATAACCACATAGTCGGTGCTATTTGGGTTGCATTACTTCCTGCTCCTGTGTTATCTGATCTGAGTAGGGCTTAGGGCAATGACTCTCTGTTTGTTCTAAACAATGGCTGGCGTCTCCTCGTGCTATTCTGCGTTATGGTCTGGTCCCAGGTCAGTTGGATTAAGAAGTACCAACTGATGTTCACCATGAGAAGCTGAATGAAACATGTCCATGTCCCATAAGCGACCACTTCAGGAGGTTGGGAAGCTGCTTAGCTTGAAGCTAGCTGAACTTGAAGCCAAAGAAGCGATCTCTCTGCTGAGATGCAAGCACTGAGGCATACAAGTCCCTTGGACAGTTCTTAGATGTGTCTTTCTTTTGGTCCGATAAGACAAACCCAGCTGCCCTTTCCAGCCTTAAACTACATTAATCGGATTCTTTCTACGCCTTCCACAATGCTAATGTGAAGTTCACTAATGCTCCTTCTGTTATAACATCCACTTTGTCTCAACCCGTTTCAATGGCCTTCCAATGTATGTTGATCAGCTGATATATATAGAAGGGATCAAGTGATTCTCCCCTCTTTAAAGTATGAACCGCACACCACCTCAACCCTCACACCCCTCACCACTCTCCTCTATTCTCCGCCACAATACCTGCCGCACACACACCAGGTACACAGTGAACTGAACTGACCCCATTTCATTCCGGTGGTTATTTGAAGTTCAATTTGATTCAACTGTCACCCGCTCGGGTCCAGGGGTTGTGAGTGTGCCCTGCCATTGACCAGGCAGCTAGGGACCTCCTGAAGTTGGGATCGATCATGTGTCTTTGTTTTTCATTGGGGGTGGGGTGGGGGGGGGTGGGGTGTCAGTGGAGGCGACTGCTGATAAGGCAAGGTGACTGATTTCCGCCACAAGCACACACCTCATCTGCTGACCTGTTGGCCCACTCCCCTTTTTTCCCTCATAGGCCCCTGAGTCTGGGACTCCAGAAAGGTCTGTGACCCGGTTCTAGTCTCAGTTCCCTCTCCTTAAACTTGATTCCATGCAACTAGGAAGCCATTCTGGGTCTACTGGTGCCACTAACATTTGGTTCCCCACCAGAAGTAATCAATGTAAATGCCATTACGTTGGCAAGAGACACAGTTAGGCTAAGTAATTGCAGTATGAAGATAATGATAGTATTCATGTTTGATATAGGGAAGTTCATATCAATGTCTTTAATAAAAATACACTCCTCTAAGTAAATAATAAAAGGGAATATGGCACTAGCTAGTGAGTTATGTAGTGATGGCGAGTAATACGTCTTGAATAAGATAACGATGTAATGTGTGTAGACATTGTGATTAGGAGCCAGGCGGATAGACAGGCAGTGTAAGTGACAAGGAGGAATAGGCTTATTGGAACAACACCGATCACAGGAGATGTTTTCCAGATCAGCAATGGGTAACAGTCAGAACAGGCGAGGTTTGCATATTTAGAAGGGGGGCTTCAATGTATGTCGTAGGAATCAAACCAAACAACCGATTCATTTTCTGGTCGCCTTTCCCATTTGTGAATTGTTTTTAGCCGCTCGGTGGCCTGCCCGCTGAAGTCCTGTTGCCGTCTGTCTCCGCGGCCGGCACGTTTTTTTAAACGGTCCTATTGTGCCGATGGGATTTAAATTAGGTTAAGATAAATTAAAATTGAATGTCCCCGAGTGGACTAGTTACAGGTTTGACAAAAATGAGTTTGAAAATCTATAGCAAGACTTGAATGGCTGTCTAGCAAWGATCAACAACCGATTTGACAGAGTTGAAGAATTAAAAAAAGAATAATGTGCAAATATTTATAATCCAGGTGYGCAAAGCTCAGAYTTACCAAGAAAGACTTAAAGCTGCCAAAGGTGATTCTAACATGTATTGACTCAGCGGTGTGAATACTTACGTAAATTAGTTATTTCTTTATTTAATTTGCAATAAATTTGCAAATATTTCTATAAACATATTTTAACTTTTCATTATGGGGTATTGTGTGAAGATGAACGATTWAAAAAAAACTATGTTTTGTTAGTCAAACAAAGTGTGGATTAAATCAAGGGGTATGCATACTTTCTGAAGGCACTGTAAATTAATTTGTTCTTATACTTTTGGTCCACCAAAATGGGGGGACTATGTACAAAAAGTAATGTAATTTCTAATGGTTCACCTGCTAAGGATAAAAAATACCCTCAAACTAAAGCTGACAGTCTGCACTTTAAACTCATAGTCATTGTATATTTTMAAATCCAACGTGCTGTAGTTCAGAGCCAAACAAACAAAAAACGTGTCACTGTCCCAATACTTTTGGATCTCACTGTATTTATAGCTGTCTTGTAGTTTATATATTTTTGTTGTGTTGAAGGAATTTTTGCCCTCTAGGCACCATTGCAACTGAGACATTTTTCTCAATTTGCCTCCCCTGAATAAATTAGAGTAAATAAAAATGATTTAGGAAATGTCAGAGTAATACATATCATGAAGAAAAGTTTGAGTGGGAAAATGTATAAAATGTCTCTTCATAATTATGAAGATCAGTGTTAATCTGTTTGGTATCTCTAATACATGCAATAGGACAGTGATAACTGAGATCATTAGCAAAGACCCCACTAGATAAGTACTTGTGGGGGCAGTTTGTCAGAATTAGGTCAATCAGTGAAGAGTTTGTTTGATTTTTTACATTAATTCGTGTGGCGTTTTGCAATGAGTTGAGTCAGGTTAAAGTCAAGACAAATATTCTTAAAATGGCCGGGGTAAGCCAATATAAGTTGAAATCCYCCTAACGCGACAAATTCAGATGACAGAATGGTGGTGTAGCCGKAAATGTCAGGTTGCTCGCAACCAGGAGGTTTTGAGTTTAAATCCCAGTAGGTTGAGTCATTTTACAAGATTGTACTGTATCACTTAGCATGTAAAATTATAATATCTTACCGGCTACTGAGTTGCAGTTAAAATACATTCAATATATTTTACAAGAGTGTACTGTAATCAGAATACAGCAACATACTGTAATTTTACAGCAATAACACTTAAAAGTTGTCTTCAATATATACCACTTAGAAAGTATGTGGACATCCCTTCAAATTAGTGAATTTGGCTATTTCAGCCACACCCATTKCTGACAGGTGTATAAAATCAAGCACAACGCCATGYAATCTCCATAAAAAAATATTGGCTGTTGAACGGCCTTACTGAAGAGCTCAGTGACTTTCAATGTGGCACCATCATAGGATGCCACCTTTCCAAAAAGTCAGTTTATCACATTTCTGCCATGCTAGAGCTGCCCTGGTCAACTGTAAGTGCTATTATTGTTAAGAGGAAACCACGGTAAGAAAGATTACAATAAGATCATTTGTTACCGTAAAATGCCTATAACGATGGTGTTCTATGACCCCAACAAGCGTCTTGGGACTCGTCTGAAGTCGATACAGCCTATCTGCCAACTTCTGTCTGTCTGTAGCAGTTTGGGCTAGACACTAATATGACCCCTCTGTGGAAAGTTGAGACTCTCATGAACATGTCGGTTGTTTTTTGTATTACGCACACAGGCCTCACAAGACTCGCCTGAAGGTCCCCTGGTACCCATAGCSACGGGACGTAGTTTGGGGTGGGGGTGATGCAATGTCTTTACCGACGGGGTGGGAGTGAGGAGGGGATGCAGATATTTTGTTTTTGCCCACTCTGAAGATGTTTATTGTTCCACTAAAACAGGACAAGTAAAGACACACTGCACTACTTTTGTGATATTTTTTTTTACTAAATGTATTTGAGTGTTTACCAGCATTAGTAACTTGAGTCAGCTAATTATCTTTACGACAGTTAATCTGATAATACTTGTGGAATATAAAAATACTTGCTCTGATATACTGTATGTTTTCCAGTTTCTTGAAGTACTTTGCAAATGCAAATTGTTTCTATGTGAAAACTGAAACAATCTATTCATTCCTTTTCCATTTTAGTAGACGGTCTTATCCAGAGAAACTTACAGTAGCGAGTGCATACATGTTCATACTTCTTCGTACTGGTCCCCCATGGGAATAAACCCACAACCGTAGAATTGCAAGCGACATGCTCTACCAACTGAGCCACAACATAACATCATCACAAACCACTTAACTTCTTTCAGCTAAGGGGCAGAATTTTTATGTTTGGAAAAATAACGTTCCCAAGGTAAACGGACTATTTCTTAGGTCCAGATGCTAGAATATGCATATAATTGACAGATTAGGATAGAAAACACTCTAAAGTTTCCAAAACTGTCAAAATATTGTCTGTGAGTATAACAGAACTGATTTTGCAGGGGAAAACCTGAGGAAATCCAACCCGGAAGTGCCTTTTATTTGGAAAAATCCCTATTCCGTTGCCTGYCCCTCCTCCATTTAAAGGGGTATCAACCAGATTCCTTTTCCAATGGCTTCCTCAGGCTGTGACCAGGCTTTAGACATAGTTTYAAGCTTTTATTTTGAAAAATGTGCGAGATTTTTCAAAACGCGTCAGGTGTCCTTTGATTAGTTCCTGCGCCCGAGAGATGTAGCTCAACATTTTCTTTCTCTGTAGTATTGAATAGGTTAACGTCCGGTTGAAATATCATCGATTATGTATGTTAAAAACAACCTGAGGATTGATTATAAAAAACGTTTGACATGTTTCTACGAACATTACGGATACTTTTTGGAATTTTCGTCTGCCTTTCAGGACCGGAACGAGCCTGTGGTTTTCTGAACATAACGCGCAAACCAAATGGCGGTGTTTGGTTATAAAACTAATCTTTATTGAACAAAAATAACATTTATTGTGTAACTGGGAGTCTCGTGAGTGCAAACATCCGAAGATTATCAAAGGTAAGCGATTAATTTGATTGCTTTTCTGACTTTCATGACCAAGCTAATTTGGGGCTAGCTGTTCTTACTGTTTTGTCTAGTGATTGATAAATTCACAAACGCTTGGATTGCTTTCGCTGTAAAGCATATTTTCAAAATCTGACACGATAGGAGGAGTAACAACAAGCTAAGCTGTGTTTTGGTATATTTCACTTGTGATTTCATGATTATAAATATTTTTAGTATTATTTTTGAATTTGGCGCTCTGCAATTCAGCGGTTGTTTACGAAAATGATCCCGCTAAAGGGATCCGTGCGGCAAGAAGTTAATGTCTTCATGGTGATGGAAAGTCTATAGGTACAAACCTAGATGACCAACCTACTATACACAATGMTTAATTTAGGATTAAAGAAGTGCAAGATCTGTCTTTGTCCAAGTCGGTCCATTAGACTTTGTTCACCAAAATACCCAAATTACATTATGCTATAAAGACCTCTGATTATTCACTGTTAAGGGTTCATACACATTTTCCATTACTTCTACATGGCAACCACATTTTCATGACCATTATTATAGCCTACATGAAAAAGTAACCCCTCTTTGGGATCGGTGTACCGATAGCGTTCCACTTTGACAACATCTGGTGAAATTGCAGAGCATGAAATTCAAAATACAAAGATCGTAATATTAAACATTCATGAAAATACAAGTGTCTTATATCGTTTAAAAGCTTAACTTCTTGTTAATCCAACCGCATTGTCAGATTTCAAAAAGGCTTTACCGCAAARGCATACCATGCGATTATCTGAGGACAGCGCCCCACATCAAAATACTTTTTCAAACCAGACCAGGCGTCACAAAATCCCAAATAGCGATAAAATAAATCACTTACTTTGAAGATCTTCCTCTGTTTGCAATCCCAAGGGTCCCAGCTACACAATGAATGGTTGTTTTGTTCGATAAAGTCCTTCTTTATATCCCCAAAAATCAGTTTAATAGGTGCCATCAATTTCAGTAATCCACTCGTTCAACATGCATACAAATGATTCCAAAAAGTTGCCGGTAAAGTTCGTCCAAACAWGTCAAACGATGTTTCGAATTAATCCTCAGGTACTCTAATATCTAAATAAACTATACAATTTAAGACGGAGAATAGTATGTTCAATAGGGAAGATAAATAGCGAAGAGCGCACACCTCATTCACGCGCGCAACAAGGATACTTTCTAATGAGAGACACCTTGGAAAAACTACAACTACTTGCTCATTAAAAAAAAAAACAAGCCTGAAACCCTTTCTAAAGACTGTTGACATCTAGTGGAAGCCATAGGAACTGCAATCTGGGTCTTATCTATTTGTTTTTCCAATAGGCTATCATTGAATCGTGACCATGATTTCCGGATGCCCACTCTCCATTGCTATTCAATGCAGATCCCGCCTTCATTCCGCTTTGATCAATCTTTTTTTTTGCCTCAGTGTGTGAATCTAGGTCGGCAATAGGCTCTTTGTTTAATAGAGAAACTGGTGCACATTTCCCCCAAAATTAGAAGTGCCTATATGGCACTCTGGTCAGCTCCGGCCCAAGTMAAGCACTGACAATACAATAATGTACATTTACATTATGTCACGGCTGTCTTCTTCCTCCTCGTCTGAGGAGGAAAAGTTTGAAGGATCGGAGGACCAATATGCAGCGTGGTATGTGCTCATCTTGTTTTTAATAGAAAGAGAACACTTTGCGAAACTAATACAAAAACAATAAACAACGACCGTGAAGCTAAATAACAAATAGTGCTGACACTAAACACTACACATAGACAATCACCCACAACCCACAATACAAAACAGGCTACCTAAATATGGTTCCCAATCAGAGACAACGCAAAACAYCTGTCTCTGATTGAGAACCATATCAGGCCAAACACATAGAAATAGACAAACCAGACATACACCATTGAATGCCCACTCAGATCACACCCTGACCAAACAAAACATAGAAACATACAAAGCAAACTATGGTCAGGGCGTGACACATTAAGTGGTTTGTAAGGATGGTAAATTAATACTGCACAAAAGGTGGTTGTTTTTCATGTTATTTGACCAAGAAAAATACTTWATTTGATGTGGATGTTTTGTGTCTTTGCCCATAACTTTGCACCTTTTGATATAAGTGTTTGAYGACAGGGTTTTGTTCTTTCTGGATTCCATTAGAATGACAATCACAGAGAAAGATACAGGGCAACAACTCTTACAGTTCAAACTATTTCATCCTGCAAGATACTATTCTTAAATATATAACTACTTTTTTGACACATTTTTGTTAATTAATCTATTTCTTTTATTCCAATTGTTCAGGGGGTGCTGCAGCACCCTCGGCACTCCTACAGTTATACCTGTACCAGTTGAAAAAATTGATGGAAGTATATATGGAGACTGTTTAGTGCCATAAATAACAAGTTAAATACAGTACATGTAATAAAAAAGAAAATGTTTCCTGACCTTTCTTATCCTCTACCGATTCACCCTCCCGGATCCGGGATCCTCCTCATCAAAAAAGCTGACTAGCATAGCCTAGCCTAGCGCCACAGGGATATCATATAATATAATTTCATGAAATCACAAGTCCAATACAGCAAATGAAAGATAAAATCTTGTGAATCCAGCCATCATTTCCGATTTTTAAAACGTTTTACAGCGAAAACACAATATATATTTATATTAGCTCACCACAATAGCCAAACACACAACGYCATGTTTTCACCATGTTTTCACCGCCAACATAGCTTTCACAAAACCCACAAATAGAGATAAAATTAATCACTAACCTTTGAACAACTTCATTAGATGACAGTCTTATAACATCATGTTATACAATACATTTATGTTTTGTTCRAAAATGTGAATATTTATAGGTACAAATTGTGGTGTTACATTGTGAATACGTAGCCATAATGCACCAAATTGTCCGGAGAAATTTTGGACGGTCACGTAATCTAACCAAAAAACTCATCATAAACTTTACTAAAAAATACATGTTGTACAGCAAATGAAAGATACACTGGTTCTTAATGCAACCGCTGTGTTAGATTTAAAAAAATAACTTTAGTACAACGTACAGCATGCAATATTGTGAGACAGCGCCCAGCAATTCTCCGCCTTGTTGGAGCCAACATAAACCACAAAAATACGAAATAACATCATAAATATTCTCTTACCTTTGATGATCYTCCATCAGAATGTAGTGCAAGGAGTCCTAGTTCCAGAATAAATCATTGTTTTGTTTTAGAATGTCCATTTCTTCTGTCGAATTAGCAACTTTGGCTAGCCATGTGGAGSGCACATGTCCAAGAACTCTTGGCGTATGGAACGAAAAATTCCAAAATTCACAATAAAYGTCGAATAAACTGGTCAAATATTACTATTTGGGAGACAGATATATTAACAAATATCCACCAACAAACTTTATTCTAGAGCTGGCTGAATATGTTTTGACGTATAACTATTTTAGGATTGATGATGAATACTACCTCCAAACGAATGGAACATCGATGGGCTCCACATTCGCGCCGAGCTATGCTAACCTATATGTGGGTCTTTTTGAAGAACGTTTTGTTAATGATGAAAACGTAAATCCATTTTTGAATAAAGTCCTGAAGTGGTATCGATATATTGATGACATTTTTTGCATATGGGAAGGAACGGAAAAATAGCTGTCAGATTTTATGGCACTACTCAATGACATTGACCCCAATCTCAAATTCACTATTGAATGTGACACACAACGTGTTCATTACCTCGATATGTGGATTGAGAAATCAAATGGAACCCTGTTTACAACTCTGTATAGAAAAGAAACGGATAGAAATACTCTATTACAGGGGACAGCTTCCATCCTGAGCCATTAAAAAGAGGACTTCCAAGAAGCCAGTTTTTCAGACTACACGGTATATGCCACTCCACAGAGGATTATCTAGAAAAARCAGCGGAGATGCGCATGAGGTTTCTAARAAGAGGCTATTCGCCACAATGTGTGGATGAAGCTCTGAATTTGGCATTGGGAAAAACACGAGATGAACTGCTACAAAAAAGACCCGCTAAAGCTAAAGAACAATCCGTAATGTTCACAACCACATTTACTTTGAAYTCRCGAAAAGTGGGAGATGTGGTCAAGAAACACTGGCTTTGYCGGCTGAATTTAAAAATCCACTACTTATTGTGTATAGGAGAGGTCGCAATTTACGTGATAAATTGGTTCATGCCAACTGCCAACAACAAAAGAAAATCAGCCAGGCTCTTTTACGCCCTCTTCCAAATGGTARCTATAAATGCAGAGGATGCACACAGTGCAAMAACATRATGAAGTGTGACTATTTCTGCCACCCACACACAGGAAAACGGTTCTGAATAAATTACTTGATTACGTGTTCCACCACCCATRTTATTTACATTATTAAATGTCAATGTGGGCTCTGCTATGCCGGTAAAACCTCTCGTTCTCTCAAACAGAGAATTAGTGAACATAAAAGTTCCTTTAGGAGAAACGACAGGGATTATCCAGTCGCAGTACATTTTAATGACCTAAAGCATGACATTTCTACCTTTTAGATTTTGTGGTATAGAGAAAGTTAAGATATCAGACAGGGGAGGTGATATTATTAATAATACTCTGAGTAAAAGAGAATGTGTTTGGATTTTCACCCTCCAGACATTATTTCCTAAAGGACTTAATGATGAAATGCCTATGTATGTTATGTTGTGAATTTGAACATGAATTATGTCCCTATTTAAGATTACTCTGATGTTTTCCGTACGATGTACCCAATGATTTATGAAAACTTGCTATGTCATCATTGTGGTTTTACAGACGTGTTTATTTCATCTTATTTACACACTTTATTAGAATATTTATGAAATGCATATTATTATATTTGGTAGCACTTATTTGTTTTTCCTTCGACTCCAACCCCTTTCGATGCGTGGAACGGATGCGGGTGAAGCTAGGTCTACGTAAGCGTGCTATTTTCTTTTTTTTATTGCACTTTTGGCAGTAGTTACAGCCACGAGTCTTCTTGGGTATGACCTTACAAATTTGGCACACCTGTTTTTGGGGAGTTTCTCCTATTCTTCTCTGCAGATCCTCTCAAGCTCTGACAGGTTGGATAGGGAGTGCCACTGCACAGCTCTTTTCAGGTCTTTCCAGAGATGTTCGATCGGGTTCAAGTCCGAGCTCTGGCTGGGCCACTCAAGGACATTCAGATACTTGTCCAGAAGCCACTCTTGCGTTGTCTTGGCTGTGTGCTTAGGGTCATTGTCCTGTTGGAACGTGAACCTTTGCCCCAGTCTGAGGTCCTGAGTGCTCTGGAGCAGGTTTTCATCAAGGATCTCTCTGTATTTTGCTCCGTTCATCCTTCCCTCGATCCCGACTAGTCTCCCAGTCCCTGCCGCTGAAAAACATCCTCACAGCATGATGCTGCCACCACCATGCTTCACCATAGAGATGACATTTGGCATTCAGGTCAAAGAGTTCAATCTTGGTTTCATCGTACCAGAGAATCTTGTTTMTCACAGTCTGAGTCCTTTAGGTGCCTTTTGGCAAACTCCAAATGGGCAGTCATTTGCCTTTTACTGAGGAGTGGCTTCCGCCTGGCCAGTCTACCATAAAGGCCTTATTGGTGGAGTGCTGCAGAGATGGTTGTCCTTCTGGAAGGTTCTCCCATCTCMACTGAGGAACTCTGGAGCTCTGTTAGAGTGACCATCGGGTTCTTGGTCATCTCCCTGACCATTGCCCTTCTCCCTCGATTTCTCAGTTTGGCTGAGTGGCCAGCTCTAGGAAGAGTCTTGGTGGTTCAATACTTCATCCATTCAAGAATGATGGAGACCAATGTGTTCTTGTGGACCTGCAATTATGCAGAAATGCTTTTGTACCCTTCCCCAGATCTGTGCCTTGACGCAAACCCGTCTCAGAGCTCTACGGACAATTCCTTCGACCTCAAGGCTTGGTTTTTGCTCTGAAATGCATTGTCAACTGTGGGACCTTATATAGACAGGTGTGTGCCTTTCCAAATCATGTCCAATCAGTTGAATTTACCACAGGTGGACTCCAATCAAGTTGTAGAAACATCTCAAGAATGATCAATGGGAACAGGATGCACCTGAGCTTACTTTCAAATCTCATAGAAAAGGGTCTGAATACCTGTGTAAATGAGGTATTTCAATATTTTTCCCCCAATACATTTGCAAAAATTTCTAAAAAACTGTTTTTGCTTTGTCATTATGAGGTATTGTGTGTAGATTGATGAGAAAAACATTGAATTTAATACATTTTAGAATAAGGCTGCGATGTAACAAAATGTGKAAAAAGTCAAAGGGTCTGAAAACTTCCGGAAGCACTGTACAGGACAGACATTTCAGAATAAACTTATTTTAGGGACTATCTGTTCTTAAAATGTAGTGAATCTGTTATCCAATGCGTTTGTATGAGCTAATAGCAGTAAGGCAAAAAATAATTTGTCATGAAATCATTGTTTAATATTTTTTATACTTGAAGGGGTCTTACAATTCAAATAGCTAAACGATCCTTGATTTGACCTTCTTAAAATAATTCCAAATACTTTAGTAGCATCCCCCAAAGCGGAGCCTCCGGAGGCATTGCTCTCCTGTATCACCGTAAAAGCTGCACATCTGCATTTGGCCTTGCAGCATTTACAGTATGTCAGTACAGTATTTACAGTACATTTACAATATGTCCTCTGCAGAAGACAGGGCATTCATACTTATGCTTCGCCGAGCAACGCAGAGCTGTTGTGAAGGAAGTTGTCAAGGAAGTGAGTTTGTGTTTATAAAGAACCTCCTACCCTCACCTACCCTGGCCCAATCGTGTCAATACGGAGCTATTCGGAGTCATCTGCATTGTTACACAATTTCAGAGGCACGCGGTGATGCGGTGACAGAGCCGAATTTGGCCTCTGCGTACCTCCGGAGGCTCCGCAATTGTGTCCCACCATACATGATTTTCGGATCAAGCATAAATTGGCTCTTACTGTATGGGTTAATCAGCACTGTCTCCTCTCTTCATCAGTACTGTCTCCACACATCTCTACTCTCCTTTTGTCTCAAATCTTTTTTGCTCCCTGATGTCTCTCCTGTTTTCACCTCTTCTCTCATTTTTATTTATTTATATCTATCTAGGCAAGTCAGTTAAGAAAAAATTCTTATTTACAATGACGGCCTGGGAACAGTGGGTTAACTGCCTTGTTCAGGGGCAGAAGGACAGATCTTTACCTTGTCAGCTCGGGGATTCGATCTAGTAACCTTTTGGCTACCGGCCCAATGCTCTAACCACTAAGCTACCTGCCACCCTCATTTATCTCTTCTCTCTCCACTCCTCTCTTCTCTCCCCTACAGGAGAGCAATGCCCAGTCTGATGGTCACACTGCCAGAAGAGAACAACACCAGTGGAGTCAATACTTTGAAAGACTCAACTCAGTCTATGGACAGTAGTAATCACACAGCAGGTACTTAACATGACAAAAAAGAGTCAGGTATCATAGACGGGTTAGCTGACAAGGTCACGAAAACAAAGCGCATGCTTCAATGAGGCAGAAGTCCATGTGTAGTTGTGATTCTGKATGACCAGATAACTAGCAACATTGACAAGAAGCTGCCATGTGGGATTCTTAGGTGGTTCGTTTCAGCTTGTTGTGTCTAGTTAGTGATACTGTGATGGAACATTTTCTTTTTGTGTTTTTCTAATAACCAATTTCTGTGCTCATGCAAGTGACTGATTGAACGTGCAGAGGAGGAATCCTCACTATCAGCATGCAATTTGGCAGTACACCCAGAACCGTGTTTTGAGAACTAAAGGGATATCTTAGTTTCAAGGTCTCAGCTTGGAGAGAGGAAGCCTCTTAAGGTATTGGTCGGTCACATGCATGAACCAAACGTTAATGATTAATTAATTATGAATAATGAATAAGCTAAATCATGCAAATATAACTTGTCTGTGTGAGCAGTATATAAGAGAACTAACGGGACTGGCCCGGTGAAGCTCTCTTCAGACCGACACTTTATGCATCTAAGTTTGACTGGGACATCTACAGCGTGCTCTAAATAAACAATGATTCATTTAAGATTGACTTCGAGTGTCCCTGTGTAGAATTTCCATGACAATGCCATATCCTGTTTTGAGGTATTTTGACTGATGTCACATCTTTGCTAATATGGCAAAAATGTGCTAGCTAGCTAAACAACAACAGTAACAGCATATTTGAGAGACAACAAGYGCTCAATGTGCAAATGTATTTATGTTTCCAATGGTAACACTTTACTTGACACCCAGCGAGAAATTCAGGTGTACATATATGGGTCATGACAGTGTTATGACCATATAATGACAGGATATGACAAGTTATGTCAGTTGATATGACATATTATGATATGGTTATGAGCGTGTCATAACACTGTCATGAYCCATATGTACACCTGCGGGATCATCTGAGACCAGCTATCCGGGCAGCTGATGAAACTGAGGAGTATTTATGTCTGTAATAAAGCCATTTTGTGGGGAAAATATCATTCTGTTTGCCTAGGCCTGGCTCGCCAGTGGGTGATTGCCCTCCCAGGCCCACCCATGAYTGCGCCCCTGCCCAGTCATGTGAAATCCATAGATTAGGGCATCATTAATTTATTTAAATTGATTGATTTTCTTATATGAATTGTAACCCAGTAAAATCGTTGACATTGTTGCAGGTTGTGTTTATATATTTTTTCATTAATACCTYATTTCAGTCATCAGTCRAAGAGAGGGTGTATTGTCCTGCTCCTGAAATCTGCTCCTGCATTCATCCCAGTCATCAGCCACAGAGTATTGGGCTAGGTGCATGTCTGACATCAATTTGTGCACAATTACAATGATCATTTAATATTGTCAATTTCAGAAAATTTTATATAACAAACTTACTGTTGACAATTCATCTATGGTGTAATGGAATGTGTTGCCTTGTGTGGTAGGTGTTGTGGGTTTTGACACTCTTATGTAGGTGTCATAACCAGCCATAAAATAATTAAATATATGTCACAACAGGTGACATATATGGGTAATGACAGTGTTATGACCATATTATGACAGGTTATGACAAGGTATGTCAGCTGTTATGRCATATGATAAAATAGTTATGACTGTCATAACGTGTTATGACGCTGGGTGTCAACTAAAGTTTTTATTTTTCTGTAAACATTGAAGACCAAAAATAGTTTACATGTGGTCAACAGTCTAAGCCAACCCGTCTGTTTTGGCCCATAGTTTTGCACAAGTCGGTTTTGTTAATAAAAAACAAGAAAAGCATCAGAACACCACATTTGACGCTTTACACTTTACAAGTTTAAACTTAGTTTTCTTATTAAACGTTTTACAATAATAACACAACATTTATGGTTCATTGTATTTGCTTTTACTTTATTTAAGATGTTAATAACAAGCAGGTTTCTGGATAGCAGTTTAAGGCCAAGGTAAAATTAGTTTCATGTTGGATATTCATTTTTCTCTTATCAATAGCTACTGAACCAAGAATGCCATAACTTTGAAAATGGTATATTCTGAATCAGGGGACAATGGAGAACAATCCATAGCTTTTTAGGAATTTGTGGAGGGGGGTGGGGGGTTGATTCGTTTCTCAATTTTCAATAGCTCTAAAACCAAGCGTGCCATCACTATGAAAATTAGATATTGCAACAAGAGTTACTATAGTTTATGTTTTCTGTTAGCCCAGAGGATATAAGGATGTAATTGTGTAACATCAGGTTGTTATAGTTTTGTATGGTGTACACTCAAGTTGGCTTGTCAGGACGGTCAAAATATTCCTGTTCTGTCAGAACTATACTGCACATACAACTGTAATCAATGATAGCAGATATTAAACCGTTATTTCGTAAATATTACCTGTTGTGCGTGGTCCACGTCTTATATCCACAAGAAGAGGTCTATGCCTAAGCTAGCAAGCATGCCTGGCTTTGCATATCTCCATCATGTGTGGATAAGGTGCAAACTCCGTACCCAGCTAATAACAAACATTCCCACAACTTTAGAGAACATTCCCTTAAACAGTCTCATTACATCATTAACAAAAGTTTTCAGAGGAATATTCACGTGATGTAAAAGGAATCTTTCCATGAGACCATTCCCTTAACATCAATAGAACTTAGAACTTAGTTCAATGGGAACATTGCAAGAACATTCATGTGTCCAGTCTTCTGAGGGTTAGGAGAATGTTCCATCAATGTCCCACCAAACATACACAGTGTCACGCCCTGACCTTTGAGAGCCTTTTTATGTCTCWTTTTGCTTTGGTCAGGGTGTGATTTGGGGTGGGCATTCTATGATTTGTTTTCTATGATTTTGTATTTCTATGTTTTGGCCGGGTATGGTTCTCAATCAGGGACAGCTGTCTATCGTTGTCTCTGATTGGGAACCATACATAGGTAGTCCTTTTTCCCACCTGTCTTTGTTGGGAAGTTGTCTTTGTTGTTGGCCTTTAGCTTCACAGTGTTTTCTCGTTTGTTGGCGTTAATTTTTTATAATAAAAGAAAATGTACAGCCACCACGCTGCACCTTGGTCCACTTCCTTCAACAGCTGTACAGAACTTCCCACCATAAAAGGACCAAGCAGCGTGGCCAGGAGTATGAGACAACCTGGGAGGAGGTAGAGAGGTGGTCGGTCGACCCAGGGAGAGTGCCAGAGCCCGCCTGCAATTCAATTGAGCAGTGCGAGGAGGGATACTGGAGAATGGAGTCGGCGACACGTACACGGCTAGCGAGGAAGCCCGAGAGGCAGCCCCAATTTTTTGGGGGGCGGGGGCACACGGGGAGTTTGGCTGAGTCAGGTTGGAGACCTGAGCCAACTCCCCGTGCTTACCGTGGCGAGCGTTGTACTGGTCAGGCACTGTGTTATGCGGTGGAGCGCACGTGTCTCCAGTGTGCGTTCACCACCCTGTGCGCTACATCCCAGTTCCCCGCATCTGCTGGGCTAGGGTGAGCATCCACCCAGAACGGGTTGTGCCAGCTCTAAGCTAGCCTCCACGGCCCAGTGTATCCGGTGCCTTGGCCAAGGACAAAGCCTCCTGTATGTCTCCCCCAGCCTGGTGAGTCCTGTGCCTGCTGCCAGAGCCATGCCTCCTGTATGTCTGTCCATACGTCTCCTCACTCCAGTGATGACCCATGGCAAGAAGCCTCCAGTGATGATTCATGGCAAGAACCCTCCAGTGATGATCCATGGCAAGAAGCCTCCAGTGATGATCCATGGCACAACCTCCAGTGATGATCCATGGCAAGAAGCCTCCAGTGATGATTCATGGCACGAAGCCTCCAGCGATGATCCATGGCAAGAAGCATCCAGTGATGATCCATGGCACGAAGCCTCCAATGATGATCCATGGCAAAGAAGCCTCCAGTGATGATCCATGTCACGAAGCCTCCAGTGATGATCCATGGCAAGAAGCCTCCAGTGATGATCCATGGCAAGAAGCCTCCAGTGATGATCCAAGGCACGAAGCCTCCAGTGAGGAGTCACGGCACAAAGCCTCCCATGACGGCCTACAGTCCGGAGCCTCCAGCGACGGTCCCCAGTCCGGAGCCTCCAGCGACGGCTTCCAGTCCGGAGCCTCCAGCTACGGTCCCCAGTCCGGAGCCTCCAGCAACGGTCCCCAGTCCGGAGTCTCCAGCGACGGTCCCCAACACAGGCTAGCCCACACCAGCCCAACACAGGCTAGCCCACACTAAGTCCAACACAGGTTAGCCCACACCAGCCCAACACAGGCTAGCCCACACCAGGCCCACAGCAGTCCCGCATCAGCCCAACAGGTCTAGCCCACACCAAGTCCAACACAGGTTAGCCCACACCAGCCCAACAGGTCTTCCCCACACCAAGCCCAACACAAGATAGCCCACACCAAGCCCAACACAAGATAGCCCACACCAAGCCCAACACAGGATAGCCCACACCAAGCCCAACACAGGATAGCCCATACCAAGCCCAGCTAGAGAATGGGGCTCACTAGGTTATTGTGTGGTGTGCACGTTGTGTTGTGTTGTGTCAGGCCCAATTTTTGGGATCTTGTACACTGCCAATGATGAAGTCTTTAAAAAGACTTCAATAAGTACATGTGACATGAGAAACGTAATAGTTTCTCTTGTAAAAAAAATAATATTTGTATGTGTAGAGAAGGCCCATGGAGTTGGTGGAATAATCCTTTAATTCATGGCCATTTACTCAGCTGGGCCAGGGACGCTTTAATTAGGTCAGGTGGAAATGACGACAGATCTCAACCCCATAAAAGGAGGATATCGCYATCGCCTGATCTCGCWGCTTTCTCCTCCTTAACTCCGTCTAATCCAGAARTTCTGTGCGTCCATGAATCCACGTAAATCCACCGACTCTGTTACCTTTCATCTGAACTCTGTTGCGATCGGGAGAGTGGGCCATCAGGTATTGTTTATAGTTATTACCGCGGAGCGCGGCTTGGAGCGCAAGCCTCAAACATATTGTGTAATGTGAATGGTCAATGATCACGGCCCTACGGATCCTCATAGGCCAATTATGCAATCGATATGGTTAATATGTAATGAAATTAATTACATGTACACATGAAGACACTTGAAAGGGTGAAATGAGAAACGTCATTGTTTGCTGAACTGATCGACTTTGATATCAAACTAATGGGGATTAGAGATTGAATAACCATTCTCTGTTTGTATTCTTTCATGATTTATGAAAAATAGTTATGAGCCTAAATGACTCAAGGATGATTCCTATTGACTTAATGAACTGTATTGTTGAATTCCCGAAATTATGTTAATAATGAATGATTGTTATGATTTGATCTTTGTGATTATGAATTTGATTGGATACATGTTATTTTGTTTCCTTTGTTATGCAGCACAGACTTCTCAGTAAATAYACCACTTTATGGTTAAYGGAATTTCTGCCTCAGTCTCATCCATTCCTCTGTCACCTGACATGTGACCACCTGTTCACCTTCACTGTCAGTCATCCTACCTGTCCAKCTATCTACACAGATTCCACTAATCTTTCATATGATAGTAACAACTTGGTTGTCTTTTTGATACAATAACGTATCATGTTCCATAAATACCTTTAACGCTTGGAAATTATTCAATTTATGCATTGAATTAAATTCCTAATAAATAGCAAAGATGCATTGGTCCAATGTGGGCAGCCTACATGGGGACAATATTTTAGCCTGCATTGGGCCTACATCGTGCCAATTTGGGCATATTTGCTGGTAAAAACGTTGCTTAKTTCAGGCAAAGTGAGGGCTGCCTTTATCAGAAGTGGGCTACTTACGCTGGGCCACATGTGGCAAATGCCTTGCCTGCAAATGTCCAGCAGATGAGCAAAGGTGCATTGGCCCAATGTTGRCAGCTTATATAGGGCCAATATTTTTGCCTGCATTGGGCCCAAATCGTGCCAATGTGGTCATGTTTGCTGGGATAGAATAAGAATTTTGAAWTCTCTGCTTTTAGTTGCTGTGCAATTATGCAAATTGTAGTTGCTGGCTAATTGCATAAGTATCAGAACTGAAATGATAAACACAAACACATGCAAGCACGCATGGCCAGTCTCTCTGAGCTTTGCTCTGCTGTGGGAATATTGTAGTGGGATCTCACTCTCTCTCTCTGCTATAGATGGTGGGCTCTCTCTCTCTCTCTTAGCTATAGACAGTGGGCAGTGCTTACCCAACCATCTGGACTATGTCTCTCTCTGTGGCCTCCTGTGAATCATCCACCAATGTCTTGTTTATCAAGACAAGGATCACMACAAATTACAGATCGTAACTTTTACAACTTACGTATACTGCACATAAACCGCAGAAAGGAGAAAGAAGTGGCTTGAGGCATTATTGATAAACAATCTGAGGAGAGAAATGGGGTGAAGATAGAGATCTGAAGATATGCTGGGCCTGAGCTTTCTTCAAAACCTTTAAGTGGAGTGATCTCAGGTGACAGAGAAGGATGAGAAAGCACCTGGCCCACTAGGTCTGGTCAGCTGACCAGGCAAAAAAGAAACTACMGATTACTATGGCTGGCCAGTGGCCTGGAACAGAGAATTATACTGAGTGGGGGATTTGAAAGCCACACAACAGTCAACAAAAAGCTCCAAACCCATATGTATTGGTRTTGCAAGTCATCCATCGCAATTAAGCAGCTATTTCACGACACAACATTTCGAGGTGTTGGCTTTGAAGCATGGCTCAGAGGGGAGAGAAAAAAAACACCCTGTTCCAGCAGCGCCATCTTGTGTCAAAAGATCATACTGTCCTCTAAATTGGCCCTGAACCTGTGCTGATTTTAGGTCAGGTCCCCCTTTTTATGCAATCTTATTCATTGTGATCTAACAGGGGGACCTGATCCTAGATCAGCACTACTGCTCTGAGACACTTGACACATACGGCCACAGGAATCCATACAATTGAACCATATATTGTATCATAATTAATCAACAAGAGGGCTGTACTCAAACATTGAAATCAACATTTGATTCCAGACAAAGGCTAAACTACATTCCCGTATGGAGTGTTCGCAAACATTGTTTATTGACGCAGTCCTGGAGTGACTGTTCTGAAGCCTGTTTTCTTTTGAACAGGCATTGCCAAGTCAACCTAAAACAGCAGGTTCTTCAATCAACCCCTGACCAAACAGCAATGTTTTCACTGCAAAGGATAACAAGGTCTACTTTTACTAAACAAAGAGTGCTCAATTGTATGTTCATCAAGCCAAAGTAATGATACACTGTAGGTAATTGTGTTACTCACATAGTATATTGCCTTGGACCTTGGTGGGCCCTTCTGTCAGTCCACCAGGCAGACAACAGCTGAACTTCCAGCTCCAGCGGGATGTCTTGTTTGTGAATATCATTGTTTCATCCAAACACAGTGCTCACACACTGCTAGAACAGAGGTTTACACTCTGWGGGTTATAATTAGATTTATTATGATCAGATCAAATCTCACACRTTTGAGTAGATTTATAGTCGATAGCATCTCAGTGAAGATCAAGAGAAATTGACAAAAGTTCACCGAACATTATGGTGTTATGTTGTAACAGTTACTCTAGYTCTCACTCTACTCCTTTGTTCTTTGCAACGATTCAAGCTGCCTGACAGCAGAGAAAKATCTCCCTGATTAAAGGAGCAAACAAGAGATTCACATTTAAGTAATTTTAACTGGCTTTGAGATTATTTCATGTTAAAAGCTACTCTCTATGACACCCTATTCCCTATTTTAGTGCACTCAMTACTTTTAACCAGAGCCATATGAGTCCTGATCTAAAGTAGTGCACTAGATAGGGAACAGKATGCCATTTGGGACAAAGCCAAAGGTTCTAGTATCTAAAGACTTTGCACCTTTAATGATAACCTCTAGGCTCAGTGACTAGACCACCTCATTGCCCTTACGATAACCAGACGCTACCCCAGGAGGACTCCTATTGGTCTGATTAATCCAAGGAAATGACTGTCTGCCTCATGACATATCCACTTAGTGGCAGGCCTTCATTAGTTTTCTCTGTGTGTTTTACAATCAGAGGGCAAAGACAGACAGATCTCCGAATACACTGCATTCCTCAGGGCACTGTTTGGAGGGGGACATGTGGAAAATACACCTCTTCATTGAAAGATGGCAGGCAAGGAGAGAGAGAGGCATCCACATTAATACCAGGGATTCTATAAATCTATCCACTGCCTATGTAGTTCCTCTGACTTTCCCCATGCTGAGCCGTGGCAGCTTGAGGAGAGAGCGCTCCTGGCGCTTTCCATGTCTGTGACCTACCTCTGCCTTCAACACTGCTGGCTCCGCTGCAATGTGAATTCCTGGAAAATATGAACGTATGTCGACTTGCAAGGCTCAAACTAATACAGAGTTTGTTCCCCAACACCATAAATCACTGAAAACAACACCTTTGTTGCTGAGTGGCAAAAGGATATAGTTGAAGCAGAAGTGTCAAAAAATTATTTTAGAGAATGGTCATTGGGAGTGAGGTGAAACCCTCAACCCTGACCCAGTATGAAGCCAGTTASAATAACACTTACACGATGTGTTGAAGGTCAATGGAAGGAAAAAGTGACATACGTTTCTATAAATCTACCGGTTTTATACAAGATACAAGGGCAATGAATCTAAATCTCTGCTTTATCTTGGTCTAAAAAAGTTACKTGATGTAGCTCACATCAAATACAACAAAAATATTTAAAAAATGAAATACCCCCAAAATAAAGAGCAGAGAGAAGTTTACTTTTTATTTGTATAGGAAGTGCAGAAACTCACTTGTCAATTCATTCCAATTTCTACACATATTGTAACTGGAAAATAACAACATGGATATGAAATTAAGTTTGTATAAAATAAAAGTTTAATCAATGAACTAGCAATTATGAAAGTCAAAATTCTGTCTCTTTTACAAACAAATGCTGACGAATTATCTTTAGATCATTCAACATGCCATGACAAAATCATGTTTTCAAAACTTGGAAATTGGGTCTTGCCTTGAATCAAGAAAACGTCAAAGCARYTTTCTYCCATTTTGACAAGGACTGTTTAAACTTACATACAGTAACAGCAAAAAACTCCTGGAAGCCCAACAAGTCCTAAAGTTGTTCTATGAGGAAAATATAGTGGCCAGTTTATTAGGTGCACCCATCTAGTACTGGGTCAGACCCCTCTTTGCCTCCAGAACAGCGYRAATTATTCGGGGCATGGATTCTACAAGGTGTGKCATTCAAACGTTGCTCAATTGGTATCATGGGACATAGCATGTGCCAGGAAAACATTTCCCACACCACCACCACCAGCCTGTACCGTTGACACCAGGCCGGATGGGACCATGGACTCATAATGCTTACGGCAAATCCTGACTCAACCGGAAACGGGATTCGTCGGAACAGGCAATGTTTTTCCACCCTCAGTTGTCCAGTGTTGGTGATSGCATGCACACTGAAGCCACTTCTTGTAGTTTTTGACTGATAGGAGTGGAACCAACAAGTTGTATGTTGTGTGATGCTGTTCTGCACACCACTGTTCTACTGCGCCGTTATTTGCCTGTTWGCGGCCCGCCTGTTAGCTTGCACGATTCTTGTCAATCTCTTTCGACCTTTCTCATCAACAAGCTATGTATCCAGGACCTGAAATGAAACAAAATCGAAATAAAATAAAATGTTATTAGTTACATGCTTCGTAAACAACAGGTGTGGACTAACAATGCTTACTTACAGGTCCTTCCCAGCAATGCAGAGAGAAAGAAAATAGAGAAATAATAGAAAAGTAAAAACAAGTAATAACACAAATAATAATAAACAGATAATGAGTAACGATAAAAGGGTATCAGTAAAGTCTCGATGTGTAGGGGTACGAGGTAATTGAGTTAGATATGTACATATAACTAGGAATAAAGTGACAGATAATAAACAGTAGCATCAGTGTATGTGCGAACGGCCCAGTACATCACTGAGGCCAAGCTTCCAGCCAGCCAGGACCTATATAATAGGCGGTCAGAGGAAAGCGCATAAAATTGTCAGAGACTCCAGTCACCCAAGTTAGACTGTTTTCTCTGCTATCGCACGGCAAGCGGTACCGAAGCGCCAAGTCTACGACCAAAAGGCTCCTCAACAGCCTTTTGTACACTGCTGCTACTCGCTGTTTATTATCTATGCATAGTCACTTCACCCCCACCTATATGTACAAATGACCTCAACTAGCCTGTACCACCGCACACTGACTCGGTACCGGTGCCTGCTGTATATAGCGTCGTTATTGTCATTCTTATTGTGTTGCTTTTTATTATTACTTTTTATTTTAGCTTACTTGGTAAATATTTTTTTAACTCTTCTTGAGCTGCACTGTTGGTTAAGGGCTTGTAAGTGAGCATTTCACGGTAGACTCTACACTTGTTGTATTCGGCGCATGTGACAAATACAGTTTGATTTGAAAAGGTTAGTGCAAAAAGGGTCAATGCAGATAGTTAAATATTTAACCAAACAGCTACCCGGACTAACTCTTTAGCAGTCTTATGGCTTGTGGGTAGAAGCTGTTCAGTGTCCTGTTGGTTCCTGACTTGGTGCATCGGTACCGCTTGCMGTGCAGTAGCAGAGAACAGAAATAGACATAAGGTGATAGGTATAGTTAAAATCACAGCCTTAATAACAGGAAAAGTTCATTTCTCATGAGAGACGTGTCTATTATGAGTAACAACATGAGTGAAAGACAACTACGGTAATGTGAACATGGTATGTAAAACATTTATAAATTCGTAATTATGTCCCCTATGGGAATGGCAGAGTTTGGAGTGCTTCAACCCAACCCACACGGTTCTATGGCTGTGAATTGTTCAGTTTTGTCAGTCCTCAGTTCAGTAGTTATTTTTTTTAGCAGTAGAGCAGTTGTGCTACTGTGAATACTGGAAATAATGATAACAATTTATGTTTTAAATATATGGTGATTTATTTACAAAGTGCAGGCAAATTACAGAATTTCTGTTTGCACATTTTTGTTAACAGTTTGATACATGCACCAACTCTTTCCCAGGTCTCTCTATACCACTTAGTCTGTCTCAGTGGCGATTTTAGCATGTACATCTTGGTGGGGCAAAAAAAAAAAAGTGGGATGCATGCCAGCAAAGCCACTACAGAACACAACACTAAACAATGCATTAATTGCACTATAACGGTGACAAACGGTGCCCACAAACTGTTAGGGCCTACATAAAGCTGTCCCAACAGCAGTCCCCCAACAGCAGAGTCCAGTGTTCAGCACTTTTGAAATGTACAGCAACAGATTTCAGAACATCCCATTCTTAMAGTGTACTCCCTGTACAACAAGTCAGAACCGTAGGATAAATAAAGGGGGCATATAAACAGACAATGAAAGCTCTTACAATATTTGAAGTTGAGATTTCTCTAAAATAGGTTATAGGCTACATGTGCACCACCAAGTTAGAACAGCAGRCGAAATTAAGACGTGAAAATAGATCAAATTATTAGGGTGAGGCACATTGAAYGCCGTTTTTGCATGTCAAAAAATATATACTATTTGACACACTAAATAAGCTTTTAATTTGACACGTCAAATAACACAATTCTATTATAGAATGTTGTGGGTGCTGAATTTGCACGTGCAAATCAAGCACCACTACTACTATCAGTTGCACTGTCAAAGCTGTAGAAAAAAAAGTTGGCAAACATGCACACACAGGACCATGAATGATGTATTTACAATACCGCGTTGGTGAAAATATACCAAATTATTAGGGTGAGGCACATGGGCTACTAACAGCTTATTACACAACATACACAAAGTATTACTTTCTTAGCTATAGTATAGATATCTCCCTTGCATATTACATCATTTACGCAGCAGCATACAATACATTTTTGGACATTGTGAAGGTTGCGCAGCAGTCTTTTGCRGGCAAATTTTGTCATCAAAGTCTGGCATTCTCTGGATATATGGTGGGAAAAAAGAAAGAAAAACACACAGCCACTCCATTGAATAGCAGGCTAACGTTAGTGGTTGCTTTGCAATGCTTGCAGTTAGCCACTGATTCCTTCCAAACTAATCATTGTTGAATTTGCGATTTCCAACTTGTTGTGCAATCTTTATGTCCAATGGCCGATGAGCACCGATACATTTTATCTATAATTTCTCTTCATTATTTATCTTCATATGACAAGGAATAAAAAGGATTTGACAGTAGATTGTCGACTTGATTCATGATGATGATTGCTAGCTAAGACTTTGATAGTAAGATGTTGACATGATCAGTCCAATCAAAGCTACTGTACATATAACGTGATTTGATGTAATTTTATCTATGGCCAATGACCTTGAGCCTTCTGGGATGGGCACTTCTAATATAACTCTATGGCAGAACCCAAAGGGCTGAAATTTTGGATGTCTACCCTCACTAAGGACCTAAACTTGGAGAAGACGTACTGTCTCCGTGAGTGACAGAACACTGAGCCAATCACTGCGCAATGCTCCTATATTCTGCTGGCCCGCCCCACCACCCTAGACAGCACTGAACCAGGCTGAAACACCTGCATTTTGGAGTTGAATTACTCAAGAAAACAAAAAATAGACCATTTGAGTATGCAGCTTTATTAACTGAATGATACATTGTTTTCAAACTGATATGTGACACGTATTAATGCGAAAATAACATGCAAAACAAGCAAGCCCCAAAAATGTTTTTATATACACTACCGTTCACTTAGAAATGTCCTTGTTTTGAAAGAAAAGCATTTTTTTGTCCATTAGAATTGTCACGACTTCCGCCGAAGTCGGCTCCTCTCCTTGTTCGGGCGACGTTWGGCGATYGACGTCACCGGCTTTCTAGCCATCGCCGCTCCATTTTTCATATATCCATTTGTATTGTCTTGTTTTCATACACACCTGGTTTTCATTTCCCCAAACAATSTACTTGTATTTAACCCTCTGTTTCCCATGTTTTGTGTGTAATTATTTTCATGTTATGTTGTGGTTGTTAAGCTCTTTACTTTATTGTTCCGTTTTGTTGTGCTCCCGGTTTAGAACAATAATAAAGTGCGCTTTATTTAATCATACTCTGCTCTCCTGCACCTGACTAAGCCTTCATACACAGCCTGAAAAAAATASCATAMAATKAATCAGAAATACAGCGTAGACATTGTTAATGTTAAATTACTGTTGTAGCTTTAATGGAATATCTACATAGGCGAAAACAGGCCCATTATCAGCAACCATCACTCCTGTGTTCCAATGGCACGTTCTGTTAGCTAATCCAAGTTTATCATTTTAAAATGCTAATTGATCATTGGAAAACCAATTTTGTAATTATGCTAACACAGCTGAAAACTGTTCTGAATAAAGAAGCAATACAACTGGCCTTCTTTAGACTACTTGAGTATCTGGAGCATCAGGATGTGGGTTTGATTACAGGCTCAAAATGGCCAGCAACAAATACCTTTTTTCTAAMCTCGTCAGGCTATTCTTGCTCTGAGAAATGAAGGCTATTCCTTGCGAGAAATTGCCAAATAACTGAAGATCTCGTACAACGCTGTGTACTACTCCCTTCACAGAACAGCGCAAACTGGCTCTAATCAGAATAGAAAGAGGAGTGGGAGGCCCCGGTGCACAACTGAGCAAGGGGACAAGTACATTAGAGTGTCTAGTTTGAGAAACAWACACCTCACAAGTCCTCAACTGGCTGCTTTATGAAATAGTACCCGCAAAACACCAGTCTCAACGTCAACAGTGAAGAGGCAACTCCGGGATGCTGGCCTCATAGGCAGTTCCTCTGTCCAGTATCTGTGTTCTTTTGCCCATCTTTTATTTTTATTGGCCATTCTGAGATTTGTATTTTTCTTTGCAGCGCTGCCTAGAAGGCCAGCATCCCGGAGTCGCCTCTTCACTGTTGACGTTGAGACTAGTGTTGGAACACAGACTAGTGCCTGGAACACCGACAGAGAATTGGCTAATCCATAAGGCATCACCAAGTACTCAAAGTGGCCAGACATTGTGCTGAATGCCGTTTTCCATTCATCCCCCTCCCAGATGCGGATGAGATTGTAGGCACTCTGCAGGTCTGATTTTGTATAAAAACGTGCACCGTGGAACTGTACTGGCCGACACCAACAGGAGAGGGTAGGTTTTCTTGGTACTTGGTGGTGATGGAATTGAGGCCTCTGTAGTGGATACATGGGCGTAAACCTCCGTCCATTTCGCCACGAAGAAAAATGCTGCCGATGCATCGGAGGTGAATGTGTGGATGAAATCTTGTTGGAGAGCCTCCTGGATGTACTCCTCCATAGCCTTGGTTTCAGCATCCGACAGAGGGTAGATGAAGCTGCGCGTAGACACAGTGCCTGCAAGCAGTTTCATGGCACAGTCCCAGGGCGATGAGGGAGACAGGGGATGCGGGTTTTGGAGAAAACCTCCTGGAGATCCTGGTATACCTCCGGGATGTTGGACTGGAGGGCAACCACAGGACTTTCAACCGACGTGGAACCTCAGGGTAAGGGAAAGTAGGTCCTCCAGCATTTGGGTGCCCAGTCTGCGATTTTCATCCTCGACCATGAGATGGTGGGGTCATGACGGTGGAGCCACGGGAGGCTGAGGATGACTTTGTATACGKATGTATTGATGATGAGGAAGGGAAAGCTTTCTTGATGCATGGGTTCCACTGTGAGTGTGAGTGGTGCAGTGATATGTGTTATTGTCTTTGATCCCAATGGTTGATTATCCAGTGCTTGGACTGGAAAAGGAGAGGCGAGCAGGTATGTGGTCCCGTGTGGCTCAGTTGGTAGAGCATGGCGCTTGCAACGCCAGGGTTGTGGGTTCATTCCCCACGGGGGGACCAGGATGAATATGTATGAACTTTCCAATTTGTAAGTCGCTCTGGATAAGAGCGTCTGCTAAATGACTTTAATGTAAATGTAAATGTATGACGTGATGTTAAGGGAGGAGGCGAGAGCCTGGTCACTGAAATTCCCGGCGGTGCCGGAGTCCACTGAGCTGTAGAGACAACACATGAGGGCCAGCCAGCCAGTGAAATGGAAACCAGAAAGGGTTTAGCGGAAAGTGATGATGATGGAATACTCAAGCGTACCTCGGAGACAGATGATCACGTGGCCGTCCCTCTGTCCTCGTGGACTCCGGGTTGGAATGCACTGAACACCGCTGAAGCTGGTGCCCCTCCTGACCACAATAGAAACAGAACCCCAGCTGTCTCCGGCGACGTCGCTCTGCTGCGGGGAGGTGTGTGGCCCCTAACTCCATGGGTTCAGGCTCTGTTTCAGGGCGGCCAAAGGAGTTAGGCGAGAGACGAGGGGGGTGCCGGCGCTCTCGAAGAAGATTATCCAGACGATGGCCATCGCTATGAGCGTGTCCAAAGAAATATGTTCCTGACGCGTCAACTCCATCTGGACCTCTTTGCGCAGYCCTCTTCTGAATAAGGTGCGATGTGCCGGCTCATTCCATCCGCTGGAGGCTGCCACAGTCCGGAAGGTGAGGGCGTACTCCACAGCATTCTCTGCCGGAGTTGGAGTAGTCGCTCACCTCCTTTTCTGCCCTCAGGTAGACACTCACACTGAGTTCCAARCTGCCTCATGAAATGGGTTTCCATGGCCGAGTAGTCACACAAAAGCCTAATATCACCATGCGCAATGGCAAGCGTCGACTGGAATGGTGTAAAGCTCGCCGCCATTGGACTGTGGAGCAGTGGAAACGCGTTCTCTGGAATGATGAATCACCCTTCACCATTTGGCAGTCCCACAGACTAATTTGGGTTTGGCGGATGCCAGGAGAACGCTACCTGCCCCAATGCTTAGTACCAATTGTAAAGTTTGGTGGAGGAGGAATAATGGTCTGGGGCTGTTTTTCATGGTTAGGGAAAGTCCCCTTAGTTCCAGTGAAGAGAAAAATTAATGCTACAGCATCTAGACGATTCTGTGCATTCATCTTTGTGGCAACAGTTTGGGAAAGGCCCTTTCCTGTTTYAGCAAGACAATGCCCCTGTGCACAAAGCGAGGTCCATACAGAAATGGTTTGTCGAGATCGAAGTGGAAGAACATGACTGGCCTGCAACTCTGGCCAAACACCTTTGGGATGAATTGGAATGCCGACTGCAAGCCAGGCCTAATCATCAAACATCGGTGCACAACCTCACCAATGCTCTTGTGGCTGAATGGAAGCATGTTCCTGCAGCAATGTTCCAACATTTAGTGGAAAGCCTTCCCAGAAGAGTGGAGGTTGTGATAGCAGCAAAGGGGAGACCAACTCCATATTAATGGCAATGATTTTGGAATAAGATGTTAGACAAGCAGGTGTCCACATACATTTGGTCATGTAGTGCATCTGTCCAGGAATGGGTGTGAATTTAGGCCTACTTACATTCTATAGCTGCAGTAACAGTAACCACCTCACTGTCTCTCTCTTGCTCTCTCTTTCTCTCTCAGATCCACCTCAGGCAGTAAACATTACCCTGGAGCAGTTACGGTCAGATGTTGAATTATGCTGGTAGTCAAATCACTCCTCTACCTATCCTGTCACACCCTGGCCATAGAGAGAGGCTTTTATTCTCTATTTTGGTTAGGCCAGGGTGTGACTAGGGTGGGCATTCTAGTTYCTTTGTTTTCTATTTCTTTGTTTTCTATTTCTGTTTTCTATTTCTTTGTGTTCGGCCGGGTGTGGTTCTCAGAGGCAGCTGTCTATTGTTGTCTCTRATTGAGAACCATACTTAGGTAKCCCTTTTTTCCACCTGTCTTGRTGGAAAGTTGACTTTGTTTAGGGMACATARCCTTTAGCTTCACGGTTTGTTTTTGTAGTGTTTATTGTTTTGTTCGGCGTCATTTTTATTCAACAGAGGAAAATGTACGCTCACCACGCTGCACCTTGGTCCTCCTCTTTTAATGGCCGTGACAGAACTTCCCACCAACAACGGACCAAGCAGCGTGGTAAAGAGGAGCAGCGTTTCCAGGATTCATGGACTTGGGAGGAGATCCTGGACGGTAAGRGACCCTGGAGGCAGGCTGGGGAGTATCGCCGTCCACGGGAGGAACTGGAGGCAGCAAGAGCAGAGCGGCAGCGTTACGAGGGGACTCGGCTAGCAAGGAAGCCGAGACGGCATGCTCGCCAAAAACATAAGTTTGGGGGGTAACACACGGGTGATGTGGTGAGTCAAGTTGGAGACCTTGACCAACTCCCGTGCTTACCGTGGCGAGCGTGCCTACTGGTCAGGCACCGTGTTATGCGGTGGAGCGCACGGTGGTACTCCAGTGCGCGTGCACAGCCCGAAGCGCTACCTTCCAGCTCCCTGAAACGGCCGGGCTAGAGGTGGGCATCCCCAGCAGGTCGGAGGATGCTGGCTCAGCGCATCTGGCCGCCGTACGTCTCTACGGCCCGGAATATCCTGCGCCGGCTCTGCGCACTGTGTCTCCGGTGCGTTCTGCACAGACCCAGTGCGTCCTGTGCCTGCGCCCCGGCATCTTGCAGGGCGGAAAATAACCATCCAGCCAGGCACGGGTTGTTGCAGGCTTCTACGCTCAAGACCTCGAGTGCGCCTCCACGGCCCAGCTGATCCGTGCCTCTGCCTAGGACAGGGCCTCCTATTATTGTCTTCTCCAGGCTCGGTGAGTCCTGTGCCTGCGCCTAGAACTAATTCCTCCCGTATGTCTACCCCCAGCCTGGTGAGCCCTGTGGCAGCTCACGTATCCAGACTGCCCGTCTCCTCCCTCCCAGTGATTATCCATTGCCACGAAGCCTCCAGTTTGATGATTCCATGGCACGAAGCCCCAGTGTATGATCCATGGCAAGAAGCCTCCAGTGATGATCCTTTGCCACGGAAGACTTTTTCCAGTGATGATCCATGGCAAGAAGTCTCCAGTGATGATCCATGGCATGAAGCCTCCAGTGAGATCCATTGCACCGAAGCCTCCAGTGAGGATCCATTGCACGAAGCCTCCACGTGAGGATCCATTGCACGAAGCCTCCAGTGAGGATCCATTGCACGAAGCCTTCCAGTGAGGATCCATTGCACGAAGCCTCCAAGTCGAGGATCCATTGCTACGAAGCCTCGTGAGGATCCATTGCACGAAGCCCAGTTGATGATCCATATGGCAAGATTGGCCTCCAGTGATGGATCTCATGGCACGAAACCTCCATGTGAGGATTCATTGGAACGAAGGCCCTCTGACCCAAGACTGGCGCCTCTCGCGCTTAAGTCTAGCTCCAGTCGGATCGATTCTCCAGTCCGGAGCCATCCGAGCGACGATTACTCCAGTCCAGGAGTTTTCCCAGCGACGGCCTCCAGTCCGGAGCTCTCCAGGACCTCCAGTCCGGAGCTCCAGCCTCCAGTCCGGAGCCTCCAGCTGATACGCTAACGCTCACCATTCTGCACCTTGCGTTCCTCTCTCTTTTAACGGCCGTGATATATCGCTTCAAACTACCGATGGTCCATCCCACCCTCAACGGGCAATATTTAGTGCCCTCCTCTTTGGCGTTCGGAGAGAGAAAAGTAGAATGTTTTTAGTGAATTTTCGTGCATTTCTTTACATTTGCGATGAGTAGACGACTTTACCATGTTTTACAATATATTTTTAAGGATTTATATCTATATCTGTCATATGGTGGAGTGTGAATAGCATTTTGCAGTTTATTAGCATTAATTTTCCATGACAGTTTTCCATATTATAAGGAGAGCAGGATGGCAAATGTGTGACGGTTTTTAATTCTATTTTATATTAATTTCTATTTTTTAAGTTTATTTTTTACTTTATTTTTATGTTAATTTCACCTTCCTAAATTTAACCAGGTACGGCAACATTTGAGAACATCTTTCGATTTGTTACAATTCGACCAGATAAGGCCATAGGAAAAGCAAAGCAGGTTCTGGACACATAGACCAACAACAAACACATTAGTTACTACCATGGAGTAAAAAAACAAGTAGATCAGTTACAAGAAGTACATGTGAAAAATAAGTCTATATACAATTGTGGAGCAAGTGAGGTGAGATTAAGGGAGGTGAAGGCAAACAAATATATATATAAATAAATAAAAATATAAAAAGGCCATGTGGCGAAGTAAATACATATAGCAAGTAAAAAAAAAAAGTAGAGTAGAGATAGTAGAGATAGAAAAAGTTAGAGATAGAAAATAATTGGGGTGCAAAGGAGCAAAATAAATAAAAATACAGTAGGTAAGAGGGTAGTTGTTTTGGCTAAATTATAGATGGGCTATGTACAGGTGCAGTAATATATGAGTCTGCTCTGCACAGCTGGTTGCTTAAGCTAGTGAGGGAGATAAGTGTTCCAGTTTAAGAGATTTGCCATGACTGAAGGCCATGTTCATCACGATATCTGGGTGAGAGTGACTGACAAATCCAATAAGGGCCCCCAATAGGAGGTGAGGGCCCTTTAGGTGCCGCTTCGGTCATGATTACTACAAAGGTTTAGATAGACTGGCTTAGACCAACTTACCTAGCAATCTAAAACATCTGTTAGCTTGACATTGGGCTAATTGAGTGACCTGTCAGTGACTTGATATAACAAAACGACTGATGCACTACAAATTTCGAGCGTTGCTTATGCCGCTTATTGGTAGGGTCCAGACCTGGCTAATTTGTTTTACAGACGCTTGTAGGTGTTGAGGGTTAGAGTGAATTGTCATAAGTAAGTCGCGAGATGCGAGGAGTGTACCATATAGTCATTGGCATTATGAATTTGTATAGGGGAAAATACCAGAAAAGCTGGTGCCGAAGAGGGTAATTAAATAAGCATTCAAACTGTAGTTACAAATCTCCACCATACTGACACACACACACTCAGACCTTCTTCCTCTCCTCTCTCTCTCTCTCTCTCTCTTCTCCTCTCTCTCTCTCTCTTCTCTCGTCATCTCCTCTTCTCCTCTCTCATCTCTCTCTCTCTCTCTCTCTCTTCTCTCTCTCTCTCTCTCTCTCCTTCTCTCTCTCTCTCTCTCTCTCTCTCTCTCTCGTCTCTCTCTCTCTCTCTCTCTCTCTCTCTCTCTCTCTCTCTCTCTCTCTCTCCTCTCTCTCTCTCTCTCTCTCTCTCTCTTCCGCTCTCTCTCTTCTCTCTTCTCTCTCTCTTCTCTCTCTCTCTCTCTCTCTCTCTCTCTCTTCTCTCTTCTCTTCCCCCCCCCCCCAGAGTGGTTTCATCCATGGGCCTGGTCTTCAGGAGAGAGCAGAGGAGACACACTGAACTCTCCGCAGTCTCAGCTCTGAGCTGAATGAGGTCTTCTAATGTCTGTGAGGCCTCCAACCCCTACGACGAGCAACTGGCTTCCTTTATGTACACACATCCTCTGGTGAGCTGCATCTGAAACACACACACACAGACACTTACTCAACACGTTGCTTATGTAGCGTGGTTCATTCTGTGTTGTGTAATTTAATGAGGTCACTGCCACAACTGGAGGTCTGCTTGTCGGATTTTTATTTTCCCTGCGCACGAAGAGACAAMGCACAGTATGTTATCCTTGGCGCAGTCACAGCTCTCAGGCACTTCGCTAGCTGAAGGTCAGGCAAGAGAGAACAATTGGAGGGTATAGTAACACAGATAACCCACGATGGACCAAACCAAAATATACAAAACTTTTACAATCAAGTGTATTTACAATATAGATATGAAAAAGTGTTTGCACACAAAAAATAACATTAGCTATGCAGCTGTAATTAAATTAAAAACACACTGAATTATTATTAATATCATTATTATTATTATCAAATTATTAACATCCCCTCATGACCTGGCCTATTTGAACTGCTACAAGTGTGCAACTTGGTGCATAATCTAGGGGAACAACATCACACTGCTACACTTACACTGAACTTTTAAAGTACATAAATGTGAGAAATGTTATGTAGCGTTGTGTCCTTGATGTATTAGTATCAGGTGCATGGCTTCATTGCCCATTGTAAAGGAAGGTGTAACCAAACTAAGACTGTCATGATGCACATTCTCTTACTGCATTAGTCTTTGTCTCATGTCCCTTTCTGCGGGAAAGTGCCTGAATAATAGCTATGACGATTGCTTCGATTAGATTAGGCCCGTATTCATATGTCTGTGGTATAGGTTTAAATCTAACATGTTTCTTATATTAACTGTATCCCCTCTCTCCTCATAGAGACCTCTGCTGCCTGTTGGGTTCTACTTGTTGTCATCTTCATCCCATGTCTGATTGTTTCTGCTGCTTTGGACTTGTATGGTACTGGTGCAAATAACCACAGTTTTCTGTCATCGATTCATCTCACAGCACTGGTAGTGGGCAGAATTCAATTTCTGCACATTCTCCAATCATCTAATGAACAGGTACCTTATGGAGTATTCTCTGTGATATTAGAAACCTGGGCTTGGCCCCTCCTCCACCACAGGTGTACCCAGTTCTGGCCATCGTTTCAGTTTTTTTGTTCCCTTCTCATGGACTCCGCATTGTCWTGATGGAGGGGGTTTGTCAACTCAAGGGAGCCCAGGTATTAGCTAATTAACTAGGTACAAAATGAAGAACCTTGTTAGTGATAACTAGGCACGCCTCTGGCTGATGATACTTCTTGCAGCTGCTCCAAAATGCATTACTTCATATTATGCAGTTTTATGTATTGTTCATACAGGGAGAAATTATGAGAGGAATCATAACATCAAGAGTGTGGCTAGTAGTAATCCACTGGGAAMAGAACCTCGACTAACAGCTGCCTTTTGATCCACACGTTTACCGTACTCCTCATGAAACCTCAGTGTTTTGGTTTAGCCTAGCATCAGTGCAACATGGCATTTTTTGTCATCAGTAAGTACTGTACATAGTTAGTAGTTAAAATACAGGCCTTTAAGTAAGGGATAAACGTTGACGTTCTGTACAATACCTTAGAAATAATGGATGGCGCAGCAGGACAAGGCGGAGCCGAGTTCCTTTGCAGAGTACAGTTGAAGTCGGAAGTTTACATACACCTTAGCCAAATACATTTAAACTCCRTTTTTCACAATTCCTGACATTTAATCCTAGAAAAAAATCCCTATYTTAAGTCAGTTAGGATCACCACTTTATTTTAAGAATTTGAAATGTCAGAATAATAGTASAGAGAATGATTTATTTCAGCTTTTATTTCTTTCATCACATTCCCAGTGGGTCAGAAGTTTACATGCACTAAATTAATATTTGGTAGCATTGCCTTTAAATAGTTTTTAAACTTTGGGTCAAACGCTTCGGGTAGCCTTCCACAAGCTTCCCACAATAAGTTGGGTGAATTTTGGCACATTCCTCCTGACAGAGCTGGTGTAACTGAGTCAGGTTTGTAGGCCTCCTTGCTCACACAAGCTTTAACAGTTCTGCCCACAAATTTTCTATAGGCGTGAGGTCAGGGCTTGTGATGGCCAATCCAATACCTTGACTTTGTTGTCCTTAAGCCATTTTGCCACAACTTTGGAAGTATGCTTGGGGTATTGCTTCAATATATCCACATAATTTTGCTTCCTCCTGATGCCATCTATTTTGTGAAGTGCATCAGTCCTTCCTGCAGCAAGTACCCACAACATGATGCTGCCACCCCCGTGCTTCACGGTTGGGTGGTATTCTTCAGCTTGCAAGCCTCCCCCTTTTCCTCCACACATAACGAATGGGTCATTATGGCCAAACTGTATCATTTATGTTTCCATCAGACACAGGACATTTCTCCAAAAAGTAAACGATCTTGTTCCCATGTGCATTGCAAACCCGTAGTCTGGTTTTTTATGGAGGTTTTGGAGCGGTGGATCTCTTCCTTGGCTGAGCGGCCTTTCAGGTAATGGCTCGATATTACGAGCTAATTTTACTGTAGATATAAATACTTTGTACCTGTTTCCTCCAGCATCTTCACAAGGTCCTTTGCTTGTTGTTCTGGCTTGATTCGCACTTTTCACACCAAAGTACGTTCATCTCTAGGAGACAGAATTCAACTCCTTCCTGAGCGGTATGACAGCTGCGTGGTCCCATGGTGTTATACTTGCGTAATATTGTTTGTACAGACAAACATTTTACCTTCAGGCATTTGGAAATTGCTCCTAAGGATTGAACCAGATTCGTGGTCTACAATTTTTATTCTGAGGTCTTGGCTGATTTCTTTTTGATTTTCCCATGATGTCAATCAAAGAGGCATGGCACGAATTTGAAGGTAGCCTTGAAATACATACACATGTACACCTCCAATTGACTCAAATGATGTAATTAGGCCTATCAGAAGCTTCTAAAACCATACATACTTTTCTTCGAATTTACCAAGCTGTTTAAAGGCACAAGTCAACTTAGTGTATGTAAACCTCTGACCCACTGGAATTGTGATATTGTGAATTATATGTGAAATAATCTGTCTGTAAACAATTGTTGGAAAAATTACTTGTGTCATGCACAAAGTAGATGTCCTAACCGACTTGCCAAAACTATAGTTTGTTAACAAGAAATTTGTGGAGTGGTTGAAAATTGAGTTTTAATGACTCCAACCTAAGTTTATGTAAACATCYGACTTCAACTGTATATTTTTCCAAGGTAATGTACAGAATGGATGCGTTTATGCCCCTTATACCACAGTWGTCAAAGAAAACAGTATGAAAGCATACATTTACCGGTATACATWATTTTTTTGTGTTGACAGTTTTTTAAGCAAAAACTTTCTCATCTTTTGGTTGTTGGAGACTCAACTCAGTTGTTCATTCGAGTAGTTCGATATTTATGGATGCGAACTAGTCGTTCGTTCTTTATGTTCCATTGCCATACTCACTGGCAACATTCTTATCCCCCGCTTGCTAGCTAGCCAATTAGCTATGGCTAACACTGTCATAACCTTTGCAGCCAGAATAACAGCAAAGTATCTAGTTTTCAATTGATATCAATTTGGATACATCCATAACAATAAGCTGATAATGCACGATTTTGCMTGGTATAGCTAGAAAAGTTTGCCTTCTCGTCAAGACACTCGTCATCACTGACTAATTACGAGGAGATCACATTGCATGCCAAACACTAGTCTCGAAGCGAGCTAAATAGCTTTCTGTTTTACTTTATAGCAAGTACGGTCTGCATGTGTAGGCGCATATTGCATCATGATTGCAAGGTGCCCCAACATCTGATTTTAATGTCCATTCTAGAATTGTGACGTCGTGTATGTAGGTGGCAGGGAAGTCAAGCGCAGGAGAATTAAACTATATATAAATTGAGTATTTTAATAACTTAAAATATAAACTCCAAAACCAAAGTCCATAATAAAATTAAATGTGGGTACAAGAACCCGTCGCACACCAATACATACAACATGAACATAACAATAAACAATCTCTGACAAAGACATGAGGGGAAACAGAGGGTTAAATACACAACTATTAACGAATGGGATTGGAACCAGCCAAAACCAATGGAAAATGAAACATAGATCAATGATGGCTAGAAGACCGGTGACGTTGACCGCCGAGTACCGCCCGAACAAGGAGAGGCATCGACTTCGTCAGAAGTCGTGACAAGAATGCCCTTCTAGCCAATCAGAAACTAGTATTCAACAACGCTGTGGTATAATACATTGTTCTGTCATGCCTTGTTCAAAGTTAATGAAAGGCCTTGCTTTGGTTTAGTGCACTATAGATAGACGAAAGTCCTTGTATTTCAGCCTTGGAACTAGGAACGCACAGGGAAAAGCTCTTGGTGGTTATGCTCTGTCTGCCTGACTGATGTTATGGGAGGGGCTCTTATAGACCACATGGGGGTTTGATTTTAGATTGATTCCCTCCAGAACAGTTCCAGCCTCAACTTCCTCCCAACCTCCTTGCCCAAAATATTTGAACTCTTATCAAGCTGAAACATGCTTAAAGATTAACCTAGTCTGCACACCTGCCTTTTTCTTTCAACAAGAAGAGACAGCTGTGGCTGTGGCTGTGTGTACATTAGTTTCTATGGCTTATTATTTTCATTATTCATAAAAATATATATTATGCATTATTTCTATGTGTTGACAAATTTTTCTACCACTTTGACATTACAGAAAATTTGGTGGAGATCTTTGCCAAAAATGACAGTTAAATTAATCCCACTTTCTAACACAACAAAATGTGAAAAAAGTCAAGGGGTGTGAATAATTTCTGAAGGCACTGTATCTGTAAGGTCCCTCAGTCAGGCAGTGAATTTTAAGCACAGATTAAACCACAAAGATCAGGGAGGTTTTCCAATGACAAGGACAAGGGTATTATTTGGGGGGATAAAAATGAACAGAATAGAGCTAAGCACAGGCACAATACTTGAGGAAATCCTGGTAAAATCTGCTTTCCAACAGATACTGGGAGGAAAATTCACCTTTCAGCATGAATAACCTAAAACTCAAGGCAAAATATATAACGGAGTTACTTACCAAGACGAAATGTAATGTTCCTGAGTGGCCTAGTTACAGTTTTGACATATGCTGAGGGTACAAAAATCAGGAACACCTGCTCTTTCCATGACATAGACTGAGAAGTTGAATCCAGGTGAAAGCTATATGACGCCTTATTGATGTCACTAAGGATCGGACCCTTTTAAAAATGTTCCCCTAAAATGACATACCCAAATCTAACTGCCTGTAACTCAGGACCTGAAGCACGGATATGCATATTCTTGATACCATTTGAAAGGAAACACTTTGAAGGCTGTGGAATTGTGAAATGCATGTAGGAGAATATAATACATTAGATCTGGTAAAAGATAATACAAAGAAAAAAAACATGTATTTTTTATTTTCATCATCTTTGATATGCAAGAGAAAGGTCACAATGCATTACTCCAGGTTAGGTGCAATTTCGATATTGTCTGCTAGATGGCAACAGTGTATGTGCAAAGTTTTAGACTGGTCCAATGAACCATTGCATTTCTGTTCAAAATKTTGTATCAAGACTGCCCAAATGTGCCTAATTGGTTTATTAATACATTTTCAAGTTCATAACTGTGCACTCTCCTCAAACATTATCATGGTATTCTTTCACTATAATAGCTACTGTAAATTGGACAGCGCAGTTAGATTAACAAGAATTTAAGCGTTCTGCCCATATCAGATATGTCTATGTCCAGGGAACTTTTCTTGTTACTTACAACCTCATGCTAATCACATTAGCGTACGTCAGCTCAACCGTCCCGCTGGGGACACACAGATCCTGTAGAGGTTTTAACACAGGATGTCCACATTGTACCTGTCCAACTCTCTGATAACTTGAGCTGAGTTTGAAGTTTCAAACATGGTGCGGAGGTTCCATGCTCCAAGACGGACTGTAGAAAACTCGTCTTCGAGCTCCTGATTTCCCGGGTAGGGCTTTCGTCTGAAGACAGCATAGTGCCGATGGATTGGCTGGAGTTTCCTGTTGGGTTCCTTGTTGCTAAATTGTTTAAGTTTCTGTAGCAATGTGTGTTTTTACAGGGTGGGGTTGTTAGCCGCACACCCAACCCCCAACCAGGATGACCAGGTGTTGTGTTTAGTCTAGCCTCTCACCTGGAACCTGGCATGGTTGAACCTGCCTCGGGCCAAAACCCAGCCTGTATAGCTTTCAGGATCACTGAAACAAGCAAGCTTCCCCACAAACGCAAAGGAAACAGCACACAGGGAAAAGCTTTTAGATGTCATTACCTTTTACTGTGTAATGGTTGGCACAGGCATCTGTAGGTCTTCGTTGGTCAGGTGTGGCATTTCATTATATATTATATCTATCCTACAGTGCCTGTCTAAGGTCTTCGAAAGCCAAGTTAACAAACAGATCACCGACCATTTCGAATCCCACCGTACCTTCTCCGCTATGCAATCTGGTTTCGGAGCTGGCCACGCTCAAGGTCCTAAATGATATCATAACCGCCATCGATAAGAGACAATACTGTGCAGCCGTATTCATCGACCTGGCCAAGGCTTTCGACTCTGTCAATCACCACATTCTTATTGGCAGACTCAACAGCCTTAGTTTCTCAAATGATTGCCTCGCCTGGTTCACCAAATACTTCTCAGACAGAGTTCAGTGTGTCAAATCGGAGGGCCTGTTGTTCGGACCCCTTGCACTCTCTATGGGGCTGCCACAGGGTTCAATTCTCGGGCCGACTCTCTTCTCTATATACATCAATGCTGCCGCTCTCGCTGCTGGTGATTATCTGATCCATCTCTACGCAGACGACACCATTCTGTATACTTCTGTCCCTTCTTTGGACACTGTGTTAACTAACCTCCAGACGAGCTTCAATGCCATACAACTCTTCTTCCGTGGCCTTCAACTGCTCTTAAATGCAAGTAAAACTAAATGCATGCTCTTCAACCGATCACTGCCCACATCTGCCCGCACAAAAATCACTGAAGCTGGAGACTCATGTCTCCCTTACTAGCTTTAAGCACCTGCTGTAAGAGCAGCTCATAGACCACTGCACCTGTACATAGCCCATCTGTAAATAGCCCACCAACTACCTCATCCCCATACTGTTATTTATTTTGCTCCTTTGCATCCCAGTGTCTCTACTTGCACACTCATCTTCTGCACATCTATCACTCCAGKGTTTAATTACTATATTGTAATTTTTTCGCACTACACACTGTATATAGACTTTTTCTATTGTATTATTGACTGTATGTTTGTTTATTCCATGTATAAATCTGTGTTGTTGTTTGTGTCGCACTGCTTTGCTTTAACTTGGCCAGGTCGCAGTTGTAAATGAGAACTTGTTCTCAGCTGGCTTACCTGGTTAAATAAAGGTTAAATAAATACAAAAATATTTAAAAAATTTGCCTGGGGCAAACAGAAACCAATGTTGAACCAATTGAATTCCCCAGTCTGCTCCCAGTCTGCTCTTTATGTTCCATCTCTCCATAATGTCATTCACTTTTTGTTACCTTAGGTACAGCAGGAAAGCAATGATTTATAAAAACTGTCTTGCAACGGATGCTGCACAACACTGTTAATATGGACCCACAACACAGAGAAAAGGAGGCAGAGAAGCAGGAGGAGAACAGAGAGTGCGCCTGAGGGGTGGAGGTGTGGGTGAGAGAATGTTCAGCATTTCTATTTCAGGCATTGACCACCTGATAACAACAGTGCTGATGAGATGGAAATATATGGATGTGATTTGTACCAGAGCATGAGAGACAGATACACCTCTGTACTCTATAGCCAGAAGGTGGTGCTTAGGGTTAAGTGCTGGCGGGCCTGTTGTGGGCTAGGATTTGCATGGAAGATGGAAATCTAAGGCTTGTTTACAGAAAAACAACAAGCCAATGGGATTTTATCTATGGATCACAGTCACATGTTGTTTCTAGATAGCAGTGGCCTCCCTGCTGTATTTTTCTATTCAGAAGAACATTCAAAGAATGTATCCACCCAGTAAAAATATATCCAGGTCCTGAAATAGACATATGGCAACAAGAAGCCTGGTAGGAACTAGATCTATATAATAACAGCAACAATAAAATTGTTCCTCAAATCCTCATGAAAATCATGTCTATTATGAATAACAACATGAGTGAAGAACAACTATAGTAATGTGTACACATATAGAGAAACATGCACATTGCATAATGATAGGAGAAATACAAAGTGGTAGAAAGGCCTGGGAAAGAGTTTGTGCATGTGTCAAACTGTTAAATAAACGTTGTTTTTTGAATACACGTCCGAATACAAAATCGTATAATTTCCTGCACTTGATAAATAGATCACCATTTCATAAAAACATAAATTGTATCATTATTTACAGTATTTACAGCTGTCACGATCGTCTTCTTGAGAGAGATTGGACCAAGGCGCAGCGTGTGCAAAATACATCTTCTTTTATTAAAGAAGAGAGAAAAACCAAGAAACTCCACTACATTAGTAGTTAACGCAATGAAGGTCTTTTCACTACATTAGTAGTTAGAATGAAGGTCTTTACACACACTATAGTGAGTTAGAATGCAGGTGTTTTCACTACATAAGTAGTTAGAATGAGAGTGTCTTTTCACTACATTAGTAGTTAGAATGCCAAGGTGTTATACCTACATTAGTAGTTAGAATGCAGGTCTTTTTCACTACATTAAGTAGTTAGAATGCAGGTCTTTTCACTACATTAGTAGTTAAGATGAAGGTTCTTTACGTACATTAGTAGTTAGAATGCAGGTGTAGTTCAACTGTACATTAGTAGTTAGAATGCCAGGTGTTATCACTACATTAGTAGTTAGTAATGAAGGTCTTTCACTACATTAGTAGTTGACATGCAGGTGTTTATCACTACATTAGTAGTTAAAATGCAGGTCTTTTCACTACATTAGTAGTTAGGAATTGCAGGGTGTTCACTGACATTAGTAGTTTAGAAGAATGAAGGTCTTTACACTACATTGTAGTTAGAAACTTGCAGGGTTTTTCACTAAAATTAGTAGTTACAAATGCAGATCTTTTCACGTAACTTAATAATTAGGAATAGCAGGTTAGAAAGAAGACTGTTAAGTCATGTCTTGATCAATGTTCCTCAAGGCCTTGGTTAGTGCTGCTGTTACAATCCTTGTATTGACTAATCTGTGTCCACACACATTGACTCTGTACCGGTACCCCCTATATATAGTCTCGCTACTGTTATTTTACTGCTGCGCTAATTATTTGTTATGAGATTTTTACCTATCTATTTTTTACTTTACTTTTAACTTATTTTTTTAAACTGCATTGTTGGTTAAGGGCTTGTAAGCAAGCATTTCACTGTTGTATTCGGCCCATGTGAACAATAAAATTGATTTGATTTGATTTCAGCCTTCAGAACTAGGAAACACACAGGGACAAGCTGTTGCCTTTGGGTTCTTTGTGCGCTGTGCTCGTCTGCTTGATTGATGATATGGGTAGTGGCCTTATAGACCACCATAGACCACCATCAACTGTCTTAGCCTCAAACTTCCCAACCCATCTTCCAAAATACGTTAATTCTTATCAAGTTAAGAACATATCCTAACGATTAACCTAGTCTGCACACCTGCCTTTTTATCCACAATGAGAGACTCGTGTGTGGGTTTAGGTGGTGTGGTAGTGGTTGGTGTGGTGTGTACAGTAACTAGTGTACATTTCTTTGTGTTGGTTTTTTCAAACTACGATGGTTGGATGCTTATGTGTTGGATGCTACTGCTATACTGAGTGGGACACGCATTCGTTCTTCAGTGAATAAAAAATTATTCAATATCTGTATACAGGCACTTAGCAAACAGTAGCTGTTAGACCACGTAGGGAAGGAAATTGAAACCACAGTTGAGAGAAAAAAAAATAAAGTAGAATGAGTGTTGAGAATGGTCGCAGTTGTTCCTTCTGAGAATATATTTTTAACTACACTTTAGTTTCAGTGCTTTTGTTCACTGTTCAAAATCATGCAGAAGTTGATGTTATGGGTGCCTAGTATTATTGTATTATATCACTATTATTTGTTTTATTAAATGTATTAATATGATTATATATTATTATTATTATTGTATTATTATCATTATTATTAGTAGGTAGTATATAATATTAATATTGTTAATAATAAAATTATTATTATATGTTTACGTTTTGGTGTGCAGTAATAATATTTTTTTTAACCTTTATTTAACCAGGAAGTCTCATTGAGGCAGAAAAGGGAGACCTGGCCAGAACGCCAGCAGTAAATATAAAACCCCACATAGAATTCAACAATTTCAGTGCATACACAGCAAAACATGACATCCTACATGACTCCCCGAAGATGGGGAGTTTCCCTTAGGGTTGTGTATCCAGTGACAGAGGGTGATACAGAGAGATTGAGATAGAACAAAAACGAAAAAAGAACTATCAAGACAAAGAGATATCAGATAACGGATATTGAAGCTGTCTCTTTCTCTCTAAAAGAAGTCACTGTTTTACAAGCCTCTGCCTCTACACCAGATCTCAGAACTGAATGATAGTAGCAAGCCTCCAGGCAGGTTTCTAACTTGATTATTATGCTGTTACTCTGAGACTGGACCATGCAATCTAATATGGACTAGTGACTGTGATGGAAAGTCCCGTAACGTAATCACTATGGTAACGGCAGAGATCAGTAGATCATGGGAATGTCTCAACCTCAGTCCACATGGCTTTATTTATGTGAGCATTCAGCTGTGTCTTCTGCTCACTACTTTCTAAGTACACAAAAGAGAGAGAAGGCAGAGAGCAGTTGTACCGCTGTTGTCACGCCCTGGCCTTAGTATTCTTTGTTTTCTTTATTATTTTAGTTAGGTCAGGGTGTGACATGGGTATGTTTGTGTTTTTGTCTTGTCTTTGGTGGTTGTAGTGTCAGGGGGATTTGTTAGAGTGTATGGGTTGTGTGTTGAGTGAATGTTTCTAGGAAGTCTATGGTTGAGTGAATGTGTCTAGGTATGTCTATGGTTGCCTGAGTGGTTCTCAATCAGAGACAGATGTTTTTCATTTGTCTCTGATTGGGAGCCATATTTAAGGCGGCCATAAGGCATCATGTATTTGTGGGTAATTGTCTATGTGTAGTGTTTGTGTCAGCACTATTATATGTATAGCTTCACGGTCGTCAGTTTGTTTATTTTGTTAGTTTGTGTATAGTTGTTCGTTTCTTGGTTTTCTCTCTTCTTTAATAAAAGAAGATGTATTTTGCACACGCCTGCGCCTTGGTCCAATCTCTCTCAAGAAGACGATCGTGACAGAATTACCCACGAAAGGACCAAGCAGCGTGTGAAACAGCAACAGGACCACCTACACAGGATTCATGGACATGGAGGAGATATTGGATGGTAAGGGGACCTTGGGCACAACGGGAAGATATCGCCTCCCTCGTGAAGAGCTGGAGGCAGCGAAAGCCGAGAGGAGGCGATATGAGGAGGCAGCACGGAGGCAAGGCAGGAAGCCCGTGAGTACTACCCAAACATTCTTGGGGGGGGCTAAGGGGTAGTGGGCCGAGGGCAGGTAGGAGACCTGCGCCCACTCCCAGGCTAACCGTGGAGAGCGGGAGTACGGGCGGACACCGTGTTACGCAGTAGAGCGCACGGTGTCTCCTGTACGTGTTCATAGCCCGGTGCGGGTTATTCCACCTCCCCGCACTGGTAGGGTAGATTGGGCATTGAGCAGGTGCCATGAAGCCGGCTCAACGCGTCTGGTCACCAGTGCGTCTCCTCGGGCCGGCTTACATGGCACCAGCCTTACGCATGGGTCCCGGTTCGCCTACATAGCCGGTGCGGGTTATTCCACCTCCCCGCACTGGTCGGGCGACGGGGAGCATACAACCAGGTAGGTTGGGCAGGCTCAGTGCTCAAGGGAGCCAGAACGCCTGCACGGTCCGGTATTTCCAGCGCCACCTCCCCGCCCAGCCCAGTACCACCAGTGCCTACACCACAGCACAG